>NC_142063.1:196924964-197227256 GCF_059756535.1 Pantherophis guttatus | reverse complement strand
TATTAACAGGGATCCTTGGCACAGAGCAATTTGTATTTGCAACTGTGCAGAAAGTGTTCTGTATTTCATGCAGCAGCACTAAATAGCTGGTTAGCATACTACTAAGAATGCAGGATCAATGCAGAAGATAAGGAATGGCCTGTTGGACCCATATAAGTAGAATGAATGAGTCAGTGAGTGAGTGAATGAATGAATGCTCATCTGTGCTAATTTCTCATTGACAATTACTCTGTGAAAAGCAACTTGTTTGAGGAGGTTTGAAGAGGTTTCATAAGGAGGCCAATGAGGTCACATTTCCTTTTTAAAGTTGAGCAAGGAAAGAATAAGCAATTTGCCTACCACTACTTGGGATCAGGTTCATCTAAATTTCTCTGGTGTCCTAATTTATATCATGTTGAATCTGAAAGAGGAGACAACCTGCTCAGTAATAGATGAAGGATAAACTAAAGAAAGTAAGAATAGCTTTGGCAGTTGAAGAGGAAGCTAAAGAAAATCATACAAATAGTAATTATTTTGCCATAGACAAAAAGTGTGAGACAAGTACCATAGTAGGATAAGACCTTTCCCCACCCACAAAGCCAGCAAAATAAATTCTTATTTTTCAACACAAAAATTTAGGCAAAAAAAATCCCGTTTTTCTCATT
The DNA here is from genome assembly GCF_059756535.1 of Pantherophis guttatus. Taxonomy (NCBI): domain Eukaryota; kingdom Metazoa; phylum Chordata; class Lepidosauria; order Squamata; family Colubridae; genus Pantherophis; species Pantherophis guttatus. Next base: position 197,226,612 of record NC_142063.1, on the reverse strand, counting down.
CCAGAGCTCATGACTTGGAATCATGGATCTGTTACATGGAAATAGTTTCCAGTTAAGTTCGGGAAACAGTTTGACCATGAGACCAATTACCTAGAGTGGCAGTGGATTTTCCTTTCCTATAGATGTTCTACTGGAAGCTAAACAGAAATCTCTGAGATTATTTATTAATTGAAATTTTATAGCTGCCCATCTCAACTTTGTAAATCAAGATAGGTCACAATAAACAAACAAACATAATATATAAAACCATAATGGAACCAAGGTTCCCAAAAAGCTCTCTCATAATGAATATCCCATTCATGTAGAGCTCAATTAACAGCTTGGCCCCAATGTCTGATTGAAAAGCTGGGCCCAAGGCTTTCTAGTTTCTAGAAAACTAACAGGATTGTTGCCATCTAGATCTCAGGAGGCTATTGTTCAATAGGGCAAGCACATAACAGAGGAACCATGCTTCCTGGGTCCCACTAAATGACATGGTTTCATCGAAGAGATCCAGTGCAAGCTCATCCTGACGCCACTTGGATAGGGCAGCCATGTTGCTTTCCATATTCAAGCACCATGGATGTCAACATCTGGTAAATTTGCAAGATTTGTTTCTCTCGCCATGTACATGTATACCTCTCCGTATCATATAATATATGTGGGTATATGCATAATTTTCTATTTATTTATTTAGTTAGTCATGTTTATGCAGTATATATTGGAGGTGGAGACCCTAATTTGAAAGCTGTATGCAATGAAATTTCATTTTAATGTATGCCGATTAGTGTATATTCAGAGTGACAATAAAGTTATTCTAAGTCTGTCTGCCAATCATGCTCCCCTTTCCAAACTCTATTATATCCTACAATCACCCTATGGATGGAAGACAGCATTCTGGTAAATCATTCACACCATCTCCAACTCTATTAGGAAGCGCATTCCCAGATGATCTTAAATCTAGTATTTAACCTTATTAAACTCCACCCTTGTTAACCTGACCATAACTCCACTACAATTTTCCTTTGCTGTTGTTAACTGCCAACCCTTGCAACAATGGCTATCAGGTTCTACTGCTCTCCCAGTGCCACTGTTATTAATGTCATTCCAGCACCAGCTGGAAATCCTTATTGGCAGTGGTCTCTGCATTCCTCCACTGCCAACGCTACTACGCAATTGCTACTAATCCAACTGTGTGGCATTTCTTGCCAACACTCCATCAAAATCTCCAACAATGGTGGCAATGGTAGCCACCATGCCTGGCCATTGCTGCTGACACTCTAAACCCAGACAACCCCCTTTAGCAATGGTTACTACTGTAGCAGAGTTGTCGTCCATTGCTCCAGATTGAAAGCTCCACTCCTCTCATCACGCAACTGTCTGCAGGTCAAACAACTCTCTCCAGTGGCTCTACCACTTTTGTAGTCTTACCAAAATAGTAGTCTTCCAGGTCAACTCTACTTTCCAGCTTTCTCCAACGATGTATCTGCTACTTTCTCTCAAATGTACGCAATCTGAATTTTATTCCTTCTCCAGCCCTCTATCCTCACACATAGATTGAATGCCACCTTCTCTGATATTATTTGGGGCGGGGGGGGGCGGAATGAAAAGCTGGCTTTTTAACATTCTTATAAATGTACATTTAGCTTTGGGAAATGATTTCCAATTATACACTGTCTTCAGAGAATTCAGGCTTAAGTCTTGCCTTAACTTTTTGATCAGTCAATAAATTTGTGGGCATATTTTATGCATACATGCAACCACCCTCGTAAAATTAGTCAACTGAATTCATTATTTACTTACCACCTAGTTGAGATCTCTTTGTTCCATGTACATACATTTATTCCTTTTCAATTATTCATTATTCATTTTAAACAGACTAGTAATTATTTAAAGCAGCAGTTAATTAAAGAACCACATACAGTCTGGCTTCTATGGGACCCTTCTTCAGCTAAAAGCTTATACAGTGATACAGCTGCTTTTACATTCTGGTGACCATTATATCCAAAGAGCATATCCGCTGCCAGTCGTTCCATAACTTTTTGACTTTGTTTTTCTGCTGCCTCAAGACGACGTTGGTGGTTTCTGGTTCAAAATAGACACATTTCAGATTTAATCAGGCAGAGATCTCTGTAATGGTAGTTTAATACTCTGACGATGTCAGCAGATGGCTGACGAAAGCTTAGTTAAATACAATTTTAATTATTTTAAAATTTTAAGTTCTGGAGCTTGCAGGATGTCTGCTTCTTTCTTTACTAATATACCTGGAACTCATATTTTTAGAATAGTTTGTAATGTTATATATATATATATATATATATATATATATATATATATATATATATATATATATATATATATATGAAAAAGTAGCTGCAATGTGAAGTTCCTACCTCTTGATGCGTTCTAACTGGGTCAATTAAAAATTTACTACCTCATTTAGAATTTGATGATGGTCAACTTTGTGTACAATGAGCCATTTTGACCACTGGGGAAAGGGCAGGAAACAGATGTAGAGAAGTGTTTTCATCTCAGCAGTCCCTAGTTTCTACCTAGTTTATTGTTAATTACAGTAGATAAATCTTATTAGATCGTGGGCGCAAGAATGGACAGGACATGCAGTAGAATCAACACTTTTATTAGCTCCATAAATCGCAATGGTGTAGGTGCTTCTTTAATGCCCCTCAGTTTTCCCGGAGTGGGTCGTATTCCTGATTCATCTATTAAATATCCCAGGAATTCTACTTGTTTCTCCGCCAAGTTGCATTTGTTCTTTTTTACTTTTAGCCCCACTTCTTGGAATCTAGATAGCACTTCCCTTAAACGCTGCTGTAGCTGGTCTAAATTTACTGCCGATATGAGCACATTGTCGAAATACGGGACAACTCCTTCAATCCCTTGTAATAGGCGTTCCATCAGGCTTTGGAACAACCCTGGGGCTACGCTGACTCCAAACTGTAACCACTTGCACTTAAATGCACCCCTGTGTGTCACGATTGTTTGGGCCTCAGCTGTGGCATTGTCTACGGGAAGCTGTTGGTATGCTTGTGCCAGGTCCAGCTTTGCAAAAATTTTTCCTTGGCCCAAGGAGTGGAGCAGATGTTGCACCAATGGCACTGGGTAAGCACTCTGTTGTAGTGCCTTGTTTATTGTACTTTTGTAGTCATCACAGATGCGTACCGACCCATCTGGCTTAACGGGGGTGATGATGGGTGTCTCCCACTTTGCATGGTCGGTAGACTCTAAGACTCCCTGGGCAACTAGCTTGTCTAGTTGTTCATCTATCTTGGGCCTTAGAGCAAATGGGATCCTTCTGGGTTTAATCCAGACAGGGTAACTTGGGGGTCTAGATTAAATGATATCGGGGACCCCGTGTACTTGCCTAATTCGCCGTTGAACACCTCCCCAAATTCTGTCATCAGCTTTTCCTCCCAGCCGCAGTCATTGATGTGGTCGATGCCCGTTACAGCCAGTCCTAGTGGCTCGAACCATTCCAGACCTAATAGGCTAGGTCTATCTCGGTCCACGATGGTGAGGGGTAGCTTTGCTTTGAAGGTCTTGTAGGCAACATTGAAAATTCCCATGCCAATTACTGGAATCCGATTCCCTTGGTAGTCTATTAGTGTCAGTCTTTGGCGTTTGAGTGCGCTGGTGGGGATGCCAGGAACTAGTCGCTGGAATGTTGCCCAGGAAACCATGGATAAGCAGGACCCTGAGTCAACCTCCATTTTGCAGGGTCTTCCCTCGATGAGTATGGTTGCCGCCATCTTGTTCAATTTTCCCGCGCTTGCATGACCCACTATTAAAGTTTGGTGGGTTTCTCCTCTCTCCAATTCGGAATTCTCGCTTCTGCGACCTCTTCCAAATGGTTGTCTTTTTCTGCTTGCCTTGAACTGTCGGTTGTTTGATGGTGAGCTTGGCAGATGGTTTGGTCGGCTCCTTTGGGACGCTGGCTGAGATGCTCTGCAGGCTCTCGCTATATGTCCCTTCCAGTCACATCTCTGACATATGGCATCACGGAATCTGCACTCTACCCTGGGGTGATTTCCCTCGCAGCCTGCGCACCGGAATTCTGACTTCCCTTTTCCTCGTGGCTTGCCCCTTTGGTCTGTTTGTAGGTGATGGACTTCATCCTCTTCTTCTTCCTCTGATCCCGTTTCAACGTCCTCATAATGGATCGAGGATTCTTCTTTTCCTTGTGGCCCCTTGTTCATCTTTTTCATGGCTGCCACGGATTTCTGGGATGCCTCTGATGCAGTGGCTTCTTCCATCGCTTCTTTGAATGTTATTTGAGGCTTGGACAGGAGTCTACTCTGCAACGTGAGGTCTTTTAACCCCAAAAGCAGCCGATCCCTCATAGCTTCCTCTAAATTAGAAAAGTCACAGGCTGCAGCTATCTCCCTCAGGATCGCAACAAACTCACTGATTGATTTGCCTTCGCTCTGGTCCCTCCAGTAGAATTCATGCCTCCTTACCAGGGATGAAGCTTGGGGAGCATAGTGTGCCTTTAGGATGCTTTGTAGGGCCGGCCAGGACATCGTTCTTAGCTCGATAGGGGCTACGAGTGCTTTTGCCATTTGAACACAGCAGCTCCATAATGTGTGAGGAATATTGCTCTCTTTCTTTGTTCCGACAGGCTCAACAGATCGTTTCCTTCCAGGTACATGTGGAATCTTTCCATGTAAGATTCCCAGTCTTCTCCAGCCAGGTTGAATGGTGCGGGTGGGCTGATTGAAGGCATGGTGGTAGCCGATGATCTGACTGGTGTTAGTAGTCGTTGATCTGGATGGCTGACAATTGCTTGTTGGAGGTTCAGTGCTTTGTTCTTTGTCCTTCAGTATCCCACCTTCGTCGCCAGTGTTAGATCGTGGGCGCAAGGATGGACAGGACACACAGTAGAATCAACACTTTTATTAGCTCCGTAAATCGCAATGGGGAATCCTAGCCGTGGCAGCTCCTTTTATAGCTAGGAGCTGTCCGCGGCTTCAGCCACTGACATTACTCTGAATTTCCCACTCTCGTCCCTGATTGGTCCATTCAAATCTGCCATTCAATACTCAACAAATCTGTATTTAAGAGGCAAAGGAAATTTGCCCTGTCTGTCTGTCTCTCATACTTCCATCTCTTAAAGATATAGATTGGATAGAAGCAAATTTATGAACTTTTTGTTCAAAAACTTTCTGTCTTCATATATTTTTTAAATTTATATTAACTTCAATTGTAATCACTATTAGCTGGTCTAACCCATCTTTGATATTTGAGACATCTGTATTAGACAAAAAACAAATAAGAGAAGGGTGCTTTAAAGCAGGGGTGAAATTTACTTATCTTCACTATCGGTTCGCAAATGTGAGCGCACGTGACTTTTCCACATGCTTTCTGCGCATGTGCAGAAGGTCAAAAACAGGATGTGATTATATCTGGGCGGGTGGGCAGAGCCTCCCGCCACCAGCGCTACTAGTTCGCCCAATCCGGATAAAACCGGCTGAATTTTACCACTGCTTTAAAGATGATGGAGCTTTCTGTCCCCCTCCCCCAATTTTTATCTCTCTTCAAGATGTAATTTAGAATCAGTGAGGCTTTCTTATTCTATATATTTCTTAATTAATCTACCACTTACTTCAAATTAAAGAATGTCAATTAGCATTCATTGATAGCTGGGTTAAGCCTTTACTTTGCATCCAAAGCGATCTTATTATGACCATTTCACCTTTAATTAACATGTTCTGGTATTTAATTACTCAGGATCTGTTTTGGTTCAGGGCACATCTCCTAATCAAAGCTCCTGCTGAAATCAGCTATCCAACACTTGATTACTTTTGTGTGCATATATCTATATAGTACAGACTTATATGAATTCCATGTGTTTGCAAGCAAATTATTTTAGAAATGTAAATTTGTCCCATGGCCCTCCTATGATTTCTCTATATTATTGATATATACCCCAAAGAGGAATAAACAGGTGGCACGTGTATTGTTTAGATTCTCCCTTGCCACTATATAATAATTCTCCATCCATTGCAAACTCCCTTCTCCTTTATATTCGCCAAAGTGTGAACTGAGGCACTTCTAGAAATCCTGCAAATAGTGTGGATGTTTGGAAATCAACTCTCCATCTCACATTTTAAACACAAATTTAATTTGATTTACTGGATTTTTGCATCAAAAGGCAAAACAAGGACTTGGTCAGATTGTCCCGATCTATACATTTTGGCAGGTATCGGTCTTCTTCTGCCTACTAATTCAGTTGACCAAAGTATCAGATTTATTCATATAAAGCAAATAAAGCAAATTTCTCAAGGCATTCTTGAGAAATTTATCTAGGTGATTTTCAAAAGCTGACCTCACTTTTATCTTTTCCCACTGATTTGTGGGGTTTCCCTGAACTAAAATAATTTATTATTTAAAATAATTTATTACCGTTAATTTCTTTAAAAATGTTAAATAATGTATTATTATTCAATCATTTCAATAACTTTTTGCTTATGGAAATATGCAGTGAAGAGTGCACATTTTAGAATTAATAAGTGGTTCTTTTAATAATCAATGGTGTGCCATATTTCCTACTGATATATGTTTGCTCTGCCATCAAAACAAATGAATGGATACTTACTCTTCCTTGTCTTTGTCATTTTTCAAATGCCTCAGTATTTTCTGGCTACTCTGAGAAATACTCTTCTTTTTTCCAACCTCCTCTTTTATTAGAAATTTGACCAGAAAAAAATAAAATAAAATCAGATTTAGAACAAATGCCATTTTGGTCATCATAGCAATCTCTCTTATGTTTGGCATCTGAATGAGTGTCTATCTGTGAGTATTTAACGACCCTATTCCAATGAAGGCTAGAATGGAATTGAAATACAGATTTCAAGTAAAATTTGCACATTAATTGAGACATATTTCAGATGTGGTGCATTCAGCTTACAAAAGATAGCTTGCACTGCAGAATCCCATGAAATATTTATTAAGATCTTTTCCTGAAAACCCCCGTCTTTTAATCTACCTACCCAGAGGTTAACACTCTCTGAAGCTGTAATAACAGGAAGCAGTTCTACTGTCTGGTTTCTGTAATTTCTCCTTAATCTTACAACTTGCTCTGTCATTTTTTGCAGCTCCTCACACACAGTGTGGCCATGCCCTCGCCTTTGGATACATGTCCCCTTCTACAAATGCTGTTTATCACAGAGTCTCTCTCAGAACCATAGACCTTCGTTTTTTCCCCTCAGTGAACTAAATTTAGCTTGATAATTCTTCTTATTCTTCTGGGGCCTATTTCCCCCTCCACATCTGCTAAGCTTTTGCTCTATAACAGCCAAAAAAGGTATGCAAGAGAGCTATGATCCCCAACTTTGCTTCATTCCCTTTTGTTAGAAACATAAAGCAGCTGCAGTTATGAAAACTTCAATTTTAGGAGAAATAATCTAGGGGATGGAATATGTGTATATCACCTATTTACTACAATATCTAATCTCTGACTGAGTCAGAGTTGAAGAAGCTTCTTGGATGAGAGGCAAAACATCTTCAAAGAACACCTAGAAAGCCTAGTTGCCTCTGGAAAAGCACCTTTGGGACAACCATGACTTGGATGAGAATTTCCATAGACATTGAGAGCCAATTGTTTCTCACTAGGAAGAGAAGTTAAAATTTGTGCATTATTATTATAATAGACCTGTCTGGTCTCAGGCTCTTTATGTCTGATCATGGTCCTTATATTATGACAAACTTCTAAAGTGTCACAGAGGAGTAAGATTCACACATATTTTCATTAATCCTGAGAAAAAAGACAGTGAGGTTACAAAAACTTAGAAAATAAATAGACAAAGCTCCAGTCTCCTTTTACACTGAACAACAAAGATTTTGCTTCCTGGACACTTTTGGATGTATCTTAACAGATTTTGGGCTTGTAATCTTGAAAATAACCTTTAATTTAACATATCATAAACCATTTTATAGAAATTGTCTGTTTTTACACAATGGCAATGTACATCCTTGAGTATCTGTTGACTATGCTGCACATATGTCATACAAAAACATGGAATTGTTAGTGAAGTAAATCCAGCACACTGTTCTGTCCCCAACCCCACGCACACACACCACCAGACGTTCAGGAGTTAAAGACCAAACCAGCCGGCAAAATCCTTTTCCTTATGATAACGGAACTAGGCAACAACCTAGTGGCTGCCTGCCAAGAGTTTATTATTCACAAAGAGGAGAGATAACTTCTCCCCACTTCTGATACATCAAAGGAAAGCAGCTATATACTGACTCAAGGGAATATACTGACTGACTCAAGGGAACTCAAACACCCGATAGCAGCTAGAAAAGAGTCTAGGACCACACTAGATTATTTTGTAAGCAATGATCACATGCAACCAGGCCAGATGAAAAATTTCTGAAATTTCTTTCATCTGAAAATACTGAGCCAATGATGGTTTAGGGTCAATTCAAACTTTATTTAAAACTGTAAGGATTATCCTGCTATTGTCGCAAGACTATACACATGAACAGAGTTGTTGTTTGTTAGTTGAAATTTGTGAGGTTGAATAATTATATTGTTTTCAGCTGTTCTGACAATTCTACCATTTCGCTGGTTGATTCCATAATCTCTGTATTTCAATTGTAAATCCTAATACTTTATAATCTATCCAGTTCCTTCTGAGCTATTTTACTGACATTCAGTGTTGTCACATCTATAAATAAAATGTAATTTTCTTCAATTATTGTGATGTCTGGCATGTCATGTTCTAGATGTTATTCAGAATTCAGAAGTTCCATAACAGCTTTCCATGTTGATTCTGGAACACACTTTCAACGTTAAGGTCTTACCTATAGATCAAATTCATACTGATTATACAAATTCGAATGCATATTTTTTGCCACAATCTCGGCAGTTTTGCTACAACCACTTATTAGGTGATCAAACAGTCTTTTCTTTCCTTTTGCATAATCCATATTGCTGTTTCAGGATTCTTTTTTATTTTAAAAATGGTATTGATTGCCAGTGCTTATTTCCTCGGGCTGCAATCTTTCCTTCTCTTTCCTAATGGATCAATCACAAGCCTCGCCAACTTTTGCTACTATTCACACTGCCTTCAATTCCTTTCAGGTTTTGACTAGGCAGAGGTTTGATTTTTCCCCCAGTTTTTCATTCATTATTCTAATTATTCAGTTTTGGATGTTGCCTTTCATTCTCTCACATTCAAATTTTTTTCCCCTGCAGACATTTATTAACATTTTTTCCTTGCTTGCTTTTATGTAGCTGTTTAAGTCTCCGCTATCTACTTCTCTTGCAACAAACCACAACAACCAACATTTTTTTGGGCTGGGGTGGGGGGGATAGATACAAAGATCTATGTCACTTTGAAGGTGAAATGGAAGATACATTTTTCCAAGTTTTCAGAGTGTGTGATCTAAAGCAACTAGCTCAGCCTGTGTCCAATTAACAGTAGCAGCTGTATAATGTGTTACAGTAACAGCCCAGGTTTTTATGTCTGCTTATATTATCATCATTCAGATCTGTTTTTAAAACTTTTCCAATTGATTTTATATGTTCACATCTATTTTTCTTTTTCACCTATGCAAGTGAAATATCTGCTTATCTTACATATATATGGGCATCATGCTACCCGCTCTCAAGGCAAACAATATTATGCAAAGCACAGAAACAGTCAGAAATAGTAGGTCAAAAAAGTTAAAGGAATGGTTTTTTTAAAAGGAAATACTGTTAAATTTAATTTCACCAACATTACCCACTATACTTCTAACTAGTGTCCTTGCGTATCATTTTTACTTCCACCGCAGCCGTGTCATTCATACATTGCTTTTCTTCCTTGAACTTGCCACTCTTTTTTGAAGTTTGCATTAAATCATCCAAACCTGACTTTTGAACTTCCATTTTCATTTCCTTTTGCCTCATTCAGTCTTCCTTCACATACTGTATTAATTTTCTAATTTGATCCTCGTTTATTATCTTTATACAGACCATCTTAATGTATTTCTTTGCTGCTGGTTACTCAGTTTTGCATTTAATCCATTAGTGCAACATCCATTCATATTCTTGACCCTATCTTTTCGTGTCTTACTATACAAGAACTATACACTTCTTAAATCTCTTATTTTTAATTGCATTCAATTTGCCTTTCTGTTTCTCCTGACATTCCTAAGTCTTACTTTTCTGTAACAAAGTTGGCAGAAGCCAACTTTGACCATTTTTGTAACTTTGAATAAACATTAATTCCTTATAACAGATTATGCACTACTCACTGATCCGGACCCGAGCATTTTACGACTCCCCAGGCAATATCCAGCCCTTTGGCTATTCTTATCTGGCCCATGTGAGGTCAATTGGAAATTACAAATTAGATGTAAATAAGCATGCCATACAGGGGCATGGGACATAAGCCGAGTTAGGTCTGGCTCTATATGGTCACCATGCACTCCTTCAATGAGGCAAAGAGGGCAAGTGGTAATAGCAGGTAGGCAGCCAAAAGGGCAGAGATGTGTGGGAGATAGACAGGTGGGGGGGGCAGTTCAACAGGAGGCAGTCCCTTACCTTATCGAGGCTGGAAGCTGAGAGGAACAAATAGCTATCTGAGTCTCCCAGAGAGCAACACAGAGTTGCAGTTTGTCAGCAAAAAAAAAGGCCCAGAAACTTGTGAATGAGATTTCACAGAACCTAGGGCTGTAGAACAACTAAGTTTACGTAGGTAAAACCTGGCTAGAAAGAATATGCATATATATATATATATATATATATATATATATATATATATATATATATATATATATATATATGATGATCTTTGATATATTTATTTTCAAATCCATACTCTTCATTATATCGTACATTGTTTTCACAAGAAGTAATTTTGGCTGTCAGCCAACATGTGGCATTGTCTACATGCAAGAACACAGGAATTTTCATCCATCAAATACCTCTAACATCACTATAAGCATTTTTTACACATTTACCCATACATATATTAAACATGCAGACATTCATAATTCTTTTCTTATTCCCTGCTTAAAGTTGAAACACTTCAATAAGTATTCTTTTTTTATGGTTAGGTATGGTTTATAATCATTTTACACTAATTGCTTTCAGCAAGCAATTTTAATCTCCATATTCATTCAAGCTATCTTATTATTCAAGTCCATTTGTTTTATTATATATTTTCTCTAAATAAACAAACATAATACATTTTCTCACTTTCATACATTTCTCAGTCTCCTTCTAGAGGAAGAATCTGATCTGCTTGTTCCTTCCTTCAATACATTTTTTTCAGACACAAAAAAAATATGCTTAACATCTTTTCAGGGATAGAAAACAGCTAATCCCTGTTATTTTTGCTTTCATTCTTGATAATTTTCTCTTTATTATACACCAGAACAATAATTGCATTTCTTCCAATGTTCAGGCGCTATCATTACATACATTATATTTTAACATGTCTGCATTTAAACCATCCAGTTATACTTACAGTCTTAATGATTTAACTTGTTCCTAGCATTTTCTGATTTCATCTATTTTTCTGAGAAACTAATACTTATAGCATTAGTTTCAATTTTACTGTTTTACATGTTACTATTATTTCCATGCAGGTCTCTAGAATTCTTCTAGCATTCTCTACCTCGATTTTATCCCAAATCGTTTCATCACTTTGTTTTTTCAATTCCATTCATTCTGCTGAAGTTTCCTTGTTTAGCCCTCTTTCATATTTTTTTTTAAAAAATGTTTTAATTTCCAGGAGAATTGTTCTGTCGGCCGTTGGCCAAATTATGTCGGCTGGCGACACCCAGGGGGAGAGCCTTCTCCGTGGGAGCCCCTGCCCTTTGGAATGAACTGCCCCCCAGACATACGCAAGATCTCTGACCTCCGAGTTTTCCACTGTGCTCTTAAGACCCTGCTCTTCCGACAGGCAGGGCTAGCTTCATAAATTGAGTTTTAAATTTGGAATTCTTAAATTTTTGGGTTTTTTAGTTACTTGGCCTTAAATGTAATACTTTTAATAATTTTTTAAATTTAAATTGTGATATTTGTATTGTGTTTTTACCTGGCTGTACACCACCCCGAGTCCTTCGGGAGAGGGACAGTATAGAAATAAAATTATCCTTATCCTTATCCTTCTGCAGTTTCTCTTTCCATGTCTTTCTTCTTTCCCTTTTTCTATTATTTTATTGTCAATTTTTCGCCACTTTTCTTTTTATGTCCATTTCTTTCAAGATTTACTTTTAACATTACCCTAACCCTAACCCTAACCCTAACATTACTCACTGCAGTGCACTATATACAGATTCCAATAAGAAGTTTTAATATAAAGATTAGGGGTAAAGTACAGAAACTTGGATATTATATTATGAACTTCCAGCCCTCATTTTAGTGAGTTCATTAAGATAGGATCTGTTTGAATATTTTTAATTTCTTCCAGCACTTTTTGCAGCCTGAACCAGCTTCCACATGAAATACATTACTAATTAATTCTTCTCCCATCTATTGGTTCATTGCATCTAACATAATTCTTCTTATTTTCACAGTCTTTCCCTCCCAATCACTCCCAATGGCCAGGAAGTAATGGTCTGTTGTCTATTCAACACCTCTTCCCATCCTTTTATCCTTCACTAATTTTGCCAATATTTTATCAGAAACACTAAAAATCAATCTAGCTTTTAAATGTATATGCAATGTGTACTATATGTGTGAATAGACCGGGGTGGGTTCTACTTACCTTTACTACCGGTTTGCATTGTGCCCGTGCACGCATGCATGCTTCGCTCACACGCACATGCACTCTTCTGCGCATGCACAGATCACTTATGATGATGCTCAGGTCAGTGGACGGAGCCTCCCACCAGTTTTACTACCAGTTCTTGTGAACCGGTCCGAACTGGGGGCAACCCACCACTGGAATAGACATATTTTGTCTTAGAAATAGAATTTTAAAACAAATATCCTCCCCCACCACATCACCATTCTCACTGAAATTGGCCCAGTCCCTTTTTTGTCATCTCCTATCTCGTTCCCTTACCCCAGTGGTGGAATTAAACTTTTTTTACTACCAGTTCTGTGGGCGTGGCTTGGTGGGCATGGTGTGGCTTGGTGGGCATGGCTTAGTGGGCATGGCAGGGGAAGGATACTGCAAAATCTCCATTTCCACCCCACTCCAGGGGAAGGATACTTCAAAATCCCCATTCCCTCCCCATTCTGGAGCCAGCCAGAAGTGGTATTTGCCGGTTCTACGAACTACTTAAAATTTCCGCTACTGGATCTCCAGAACCTGTCAGAACCTGCTGAATTTCACCCCTGCCTTACCGCCATTCATGTCAGCTGACAGAATGATTGAATCATATTCATTTGGAAGGTTGCAATTTTTCCCAGAATTCATCTGGTTCACAATTCACTGGAGAGCCAGATGCCAATGGATTCCTATTTCCATACATACAATTTTTAAAAATTAATTTATTGGCTCTATAAGGCCACCCAACTGAGTATGACTCTGGGAGGCATATAACAACAAAACAACAACAACAACAACAAATAATAACCCCAAAAGAGCCATATAATGTTAAAACATAAAATGTATAAATTATAAATATGAAACACAGAATATAAGCTGATAACTCCAGCATTAATATAAAAAAAAACAGAAGGAGATCCATTCAAATGGCCCCAAATGCCTGGAGAAAAACCTAGGTTTCAATAGCTTTCCTAGAGGTGAGCCAAGATGGAACTCTTATACATATAACAACCTAAATCATATCATTCATGTTTGTGATGTGCATTTTAGGTGTTTCATTCATAATTAACCTTATTCATTTAATTAACAAATTTATACAGTCTCCCAACTCCCATATAGTGACTACAGGGAGTGTACAATATTAAAAATCCATAGTTAAATTGCCCTATTCCTAGTAAAATCCTGGATGGCTTGGGACAGGCCCATGAAAGTCATGGTTTCCATGAACTCCAGAGCTACCTCTGATCCCATCTCCAAGGAAGGCAAATTGAAATCCCCCAGAATTATAAGCCTTGGAAACTCCACTTCTAACTCTGCAGATCTAAGATCTAAATGGTCGGACAGAGAGGCAGCTATGCAGTAGGGAGGCTGGTACCAGTGGTGGGTTGCCCCCAGTTTGGACTGGTTCACAAGAACCGGTAGTAAAACCAGCAGGAGGCTCTGCCCACTGACCCGGACATCATCAAGAAGTTTCTGTGCATGCGCAGAAGCGCACGCACAGTCCCGTTGTAAACCGGTAGTAAAAGTAAGTAGAACCCACCCGTGGCTGGTACAATAGCGTAAATCCACATCTGGTCCCTAAAGCCCACCCTAAGGAAAAGGTCTTACAGCTGAGAACCCCTGATAGCAACCAGATACTTTCTGATGACAATAGCAATATCCCTCCCCTTTTGTGCAGTATATCCAGCTGGGAACATTTCTGAGAGAGGGACCCGAAGCTTCCTCTGACAATAAGAGGAGCCATATTACAGACGGATCTGGAATTTAAATGCACCAGTTTAAAACAAATGGACAAATGTTAGTCTGCTGACAAATGAGTTGAGCCCAAGGGGCTGGAATGTGAACCGAGTATAAGGCATTTGTTGGGAACACAAGTGTTGGGCATTTGTGTTCCCAACAAATATACTGTCCCATCTCCCGCAATTACATCTCCAATTACATACCTGACAACATTGAGCTACAATGATCCACTTTATACACCCCACTAGTCTCTCCATCTCACATCCTTGCCTTCTCCTCTCACACTCAACACACACACACGGTCTAACTACATGCATTAGAAGATAGAGAAAGAAACCTGATAGGCACTGTAGCACTCAACTGTCAATCATACGAATGATAACTGCATGTATTCATCAACTCTATAAGAACAGGCCACGTTCATTCAGACCTATTCCCTCCTATCCCTTTTGTTAAATTTTAAAGAGACGACTTATCTATTTCTTTCACTTTACTTGTTAATTTATTCTCTTTACTATGTATTCCTCTTATATTTCAAGACCCAATTGTTCAAATGCCACCTCCATCACCAGATGGACTCTTAGATATAGTCCTTTACCACTTATCATGGCTTTGATCATTTAACACTTGTTAATAATACATTACATACATACATTACATTTGATTTACAGACTAATGATGAAATAAAGAGGTTGTTCAAACAGAATGTTGTTAAATCCAAATGGGATTTTACCCATGCATTTTTACACTGTTTATGCATGCATAAAATCAGAATGGAAATTTATGTATGCATATTTTATGTAGTTTTTACATTTTATGCATGGGCATAAACATAGAGCCGTGATGGCGAACCTATGGCACACATGCCGGAAGTGGCATGCAGAGCCATCTCTCCAGGCATGCCAGCCATCGCCCGTTGCTCTTCTGGGTTCCGGTACCACATGCATGCTGACCAGCTGGTCTTTGCGCACGCGGGAGCACTGGAAACTGGAAGAGCAGCTCCCTGGTGCGCGTGCACATGCTGGGAAGCTGAGTTTTCGGTTACCAGTACACGCATGTGTGCTGGTCAGATGGTCTGTGCTCGCGCATGCATGCCAGAAACCGGATGACCAGGTGACCAGCATGCATGCGCACACTGGAAACCAGAAGCTCAGCTTCCTGGCTCATGCATGCACACCAGGGAACTGCTCTTCCGGTTCTGGTGTTCCCCCACGCACGTGCGCTCCTGCCGAAAAGATTCTTAAACACTGGTATAGAGTATAAAAACAGATTTTGTCTGCTGCATCCAAACTTCAGTAAAGTAAGGTCTGCTTACTGTATCGTAAAAGTGTAAATTAGAGATCATCACCCTTTAAGTGACATTATTACCTTGGGTTGGAAAAGAAACTTGCATTGTTGCTCTTCGGATTATGTTCAGGATCTTCTGCAAAATAGTTTAGTTAAACCATTTTTCAATATTGAAAGAAATTGACCTAGAAATTGTTTCATGGCACTTGTTTACGTGATGGTAACTGCATGTGTTATTTCTGTTTTCTACATACAGTATGTACAATGTGACTGTGGGGTGCCACATTAATAGCATACAAACTGGTTTGTTTTTAAAAGAATGTTGAACACAGGAATAGTCTGCTAAGCTAATGGGTATGGCAAAATGTTTAAGTAGTTCATTGATTATTGGCACTGAAATGCAGACCATAATGTGTGTCACATTACCAATGATAAATAAAGAAAAAAAAGACCCCAACAATTCCAACTTATTTTAAGTGGTTGTTGCAATACTAAGCTTTCTACACAAATGACAAAACAGGATTTGAATGGTTTGACCTATCACATTCTGCTCACATCTTTACAAAACATGTTGTGTTAGCTGTAAACTATGCTTGCCTTTTGTTTTTCAGAAAATAAACTCTTTTTAGGGCTTTACTTCATTTTGCCTCTAAAAATAGCCATTCACAATTACCCAAGAAAGTATATTCCTGTCCTTTGATTTAAGTAACTCAAGGAAGAACACATATAAGAATCTTTTATCCCCAATTTAGATTCTTCTTTGAATGAAATGACTCACTTTGCAGCAGATTCTTTTTTCCTAGAAACAATGTACCAGAATATGGAAAAACAACACGCATCCTATTCATTAGATGCATCATCTGTCATTTAGGCTGGGAAAAAGTAAAACCAACTTTATCATAGGCAGAAAAAGCCATACTTCATGAAAAGAAAGATATTGTAATCAATGAATAAGACAATTGTTTAAGCAATTGAGCTGAGTAAGTTCTCCTATTTTTGGCATAAATAATTATTACTGGATTCACTTGAATCAACAGATGGCAGCAGCAGGCCATTCTCATCTAAGCTCAGAGGTTAAACAGTCATAACTACAGTATTGTAATTAGTATTTAGTTGGGACACCATCAGAAAATTAAAGAGCTGAAGCTTGGACTGGGAAGTCAAAAGCATCTGAGAAGAAGGGTGGCAAACTATCTTGGTAAAAATAGTTTTCCCCCTCCCCAAAAAAACCCCTCCAAAACATCCTTGTATGGTAGTGTCCATGGAATTGCCATGAAACATATTTACAAATTTACCATTATCATTATAACTGATACATTTTTGGAAACTCAAAAGTTTTGGCCAAATAAAGTCATTCCTTTTACATGGATTGGCTATCAACCTGAAAACACAACAGAACTATAACTCCTTGGTGTGCTTCTTGTCTGGCAGGACTAATAGGTAGGAAAATCTTTATTGTCACTTTTTCTGTGTACACACTGACACTGACACTCTCAAAATAATGTGTGTGTGTAGGCATACATGTACATGTACATGTACATGTACATATACATATACATATACATACATACACACACACACACACACACACACACACACACACACACACACACATATATATATATATATATATATGTAGGTCTTTGGTTATTCGGGTCTTCTCCCATGTAAAATTGGAAGTGTCTTGGCGACGTTTCGACGAAGTCTCATTCGTCATCTTCAGGCTGGTGTTCTCGGCTTCGTGCTTCCTGGAAGCACGAAGCCGAGAACACCAGCCTGAAGATGACGAATGAGACTTCGTCGAAACGTCGCCAAGACACTTCCAATTTTACGTGGGAGAAGACCCGAATAACCAAAGACCTACATACAAACACCCGCGAAAACCTGAGAAAACAAATATATATATATATATATATATATATATATATATATATATATATATATATATATATATATATATATATACACAGCTACGTCATCAGCCAATCAGAATACAACAACACTGTCGACCAATCAGAATACACCTTTGCCTCTTTTCATAGAAAAACATCAGTTACGATCACACAGTTTGCCCATAAGCACCGAACCGAGAACTTCAGCCAGAAGATGACGAATGCGATTTCGTCGAAACGTCGCTACTACCCTTTTAAGGATATGTTTACAATTACACGGGAAGAAACCCGAGATATTAACTGTACACACATATATACCCATGAAAACTTACACACACACACACACACAGACACACACACACACACACACATATATATATTCTTACTTCTTTGTAGGGTTTATGTGTGTTTTTCTTCTAGCCAGGTTTCTCCTACGTAACCAAGGTTTTTCTGCAGCCCTAGCTCAGTAGAATCATATCCACTAGATTCTGGGCTTTTTTCTTTTCTGGCAGCCAGCAAGATTCTACTGAGCTAGGGCTGCAGAAAAACCTTGATTACGTAGGAAAAACCTGGCTAGAAAAAAAACATACATATATATATATATATATATATATATATATATATATATATATATATATATATATATACATACATACATACATACATACATACACATATACATACACACACACACACACACACACACACACACACATATATATATATATATTCACACACACACACACATACTGCAACACCTTATATTCACTTTTCAGGTAAACTTAGAATCCAACACATGGCTATTTTAAAATGTATTGATTTCATGTATGATATGCTTTCTACTTCCCTATATAATGTGATGTTTTTCCCCGATCAAATGAATTTTGTTCTTTTATTGCCCTTGCATATGAAATAGCCATAAAATTATTTTTACTTGTTGATCATAAATTTATTTTAAATACCATAATTAAAATGAAACATAAAAGCTGATACATTTTAAAAAGTGCTAATTACCTCTTCTGAAATGTCATCTTCTCTCTGATCATCAGGATTATCTTCTGTTTCTGTAAGAAGCAAAAATACTCCTATCATCTATTACAAGCTTCTCAAAAGGAAAGGAAGCTAAATTGAAGTATAAGAAAAAACAATTCACAATCTACAGTTTGGCAATATAACTTTGACCACCAACTATCTTGAATGTCAGATTATTTTATTATTTGACCCTAATAAAAGAACTGCCTGACTATAGATGCTTAAAATATCCCCCTCCACTTCATGTATCAATTTATATTGAGAGAAAAGAATATTCCAATTAGATTTCTAAGAACATGGAAGTACTAAGTTTGACTTTATGAATAAGTAAGCCTTATCCTTTTCTCAGAGAAGAGAATTCCATGTCAGTGAAAAGTCAATATATTAGGACTGCACTGTATATTTGGCTTTTATGGACATTTTTATAAAACCCTGTACATGTGGAATGGATGGCCAGTCATTTAAAAATCATCCTCTGAAAGGTCAAATTTACCATTAATGTACTTTGGCTATAGAATACATTCCACCTAGAAGAGCAATCAAGTATTAGTTTTAGGATATTTATTCCAAAACATAGAGAATGATATACCCACAAATAACACAAATGTAGGAATATTTAGTGATTTGCCCTATAGGAGACTTCCAGTTTCTCAGCAACCAAGCTCATTGTTTTTGCTACACTTCAAAATGAGTAAACATTAGTAGACATAACCAAAGCCATATTTAAAAGGTATATGATGTTTAAATTGGAAGCAAGCATAATTTGGAACACTGAACATCACATTGCATCCAGCAAGTGATTACCTAAGTAGTTAAATGAAAATCAACTAAAACCACCATTTGCCTGGAAGTGCAAAATATTTTCAACCTTTGTCCCCGTTCTCTGTACATTTGAATCAGGCAATATGATTCAAAAATTACCTCACTTTTCTAAACTGACATTTTCCGGTGACCTATTTTCCAGTGACCTATATTACTTTCATAACTTGGCATTGGACCAGGTTACCTACAGAACCATCAACCTGTCCCACCCTGTGAGGCAGGGAAAGTATGTTATGGACCTGGTCAGCTAAAGAATTCTGACTGACAGAGCCCAGGAAGAGAGTCTTTTCCACAATTGTCCCCACACTGTGGAACATTCTCCACCTGGAAGTGAGGCAGGACCCCATTCTCCTGCCTTTCAGACAGGTGTGAAAACACGGTTCTGCATCTTTTTTGGGGGGGGAGTGTTTAAGAAGATGCAACCATGGGGCTGGTTAGTGCTCTGAAAGCCCTCACCACAACTTTTAATTAATTTTTAATATTGATTTTTTAATTCATCCTTGCCTTCTTCAATTTTATGTACATGGTCATTTTAAATTTTATATATTGTTTTTATGTTTTAATATTTTATTTGCACACTCTCCAGGAACAGTGATAGGGACACTATTTTGCTGAATCCACTAATGAGCTAACTTTAATCAAACAAATATTGAATCAAGCGACCTCAGTGAAACGTAGCTTGTTTATTACCATCTTAACAAATCCAGTTTACCCAACAGTTCCTGATTATCTCTATCAGGATCCAAGCTTTGGCAAACTCTCATCACCGGCACTTCCAACAACAGAAAAGTTTTTTAAATTATTACAGAAAAACTCCTATGCCAGAACAACTATAAAAGTTTATTTAAAAGGACCAAGGTCAAAGCTATTATTTGTTCCTGATGTGAGAGATGAGAGTGAGGGAAGACCTTTTGTGAATCTTTTAGATGAGCAGGTATTTAAACTGACTCTCAGTTCTCTAAATCCAGCACTTCAAAAATGAAAAGTGGCATTTGCTTTTAAAATAATCATTTTGTACTTTTTTCCCACCCATCTGAAACCAACTACGTTAAAGACTTATACTACGCTAAAGACTTATACTTTTCCATTATGCTCTTTGCAGCGTTCCCTCCCTCTTTTTATTATTTTCCTCCAATGGTAGACTTTTAATTATATCATGCTAGGGAAGTTGGAAGAAACTGCAGCTGGGCACTTCCCTCCATACCATTGCATATGTGATTACTCAATTTTCCCCATCTATCTGAAGGCAGAATGAGCCCCTTGTAAGGCCTGCCCATTCTTCCTCCATCACCATCCACCATGTCTTAACACTGAATTTTAAACCAGACAGCTTCTTCCATGTTGGTTCTCTGTGTATACTGTATTCAAAATATTTTCAACATTTCTTGAAAGAGAATGGTTAAACTCATGTTTCTGAAAGTACTATAAAACTAAGTAAATGAAACAAAGATGTATAGCTTTCTGCTGACTCCACCTTCCCGGTTGGGGGGGCAGGGAAGGAGCTTTGTAATTAAGATTCAGGTTACCAGACTAAATAGTTCTTTGTATAGGAATGGTTAGAATGCAGTATTGCAGGCTAATTCTGCTGACTGCCAGCAGTTCGATTCTCATTGGTTCAAGATTGACTCAGCCTTCCATCCTTCCACGGTCAGTAAAATGAGAACCCAAATTGTTGGAGGCAATATGCTGGCTCTGTAAACTGCTTAGACAGGACTGTAAAGCATTATGAAGTGGTATTTAAGTGTAAGTGCTTTTGCTATTGCAATTGCTATAGATTAGGACAATTATGTAAGTGCAATTAATTGTCCTTACATAATTAAGCCCTAAAACTGAAATGAGTTTTAAAACATACTTTACATTGAGGCTGTTTTTTCTTGTATTTTCTAATCACATTCAAAATCACCAGACAATTGTATTTATACTTTATAGGCTGATTCAGGTGAAGATGAATGAGTGGAAGATAGTGTATTTTTCCAAAATTTAGCAGTCCAAAATGTTAAATATGCATCTAAGAATAAATAACTCCTAAAATAACAATAAGATCTTTATTTGGATTTTTAAAATTCAAATAATTATTTATAAGTCTCTATTGGGTTGATTTCTAAAAGACTATATGAATACATCCAAGTTGCTTTCTTGGCAACAGTGCAAAAATGATATGGCATTGCCTTCTTCTTAGACTTTTTTAAAAATTTATTTGTGTCCAACCTAATCTAGAACATTTGGACTTCCCAATGGTTTTTCATCCCAATACTACCTTGATCCAACTGCTTGGTTTTTCAACATCAAGTACAGGTAGTCCTCGACTTACGACCACAATTGAACTCAATTGTTGTTAAGCAAGAAAGTTGTTAAGTGAGCGTTGCATCATTTTATGAGCTTTCTTGCCACAATTGTTAGGTGAATTACTGCAGGTGTTTTTGTTTTGTTTTTTTTTGCTTTAATTTATATGCCACCCTTCTCCGGAGACTCAGGGCGGCTTACAATGCATTAAGCAATAGCCTTTATACTTTTGTATATTTATACAAAGTCAGCTTATTGCCCCCACAATCTGGGTCCTCATTTCACCTACCTTTGAAAGGATGGAAGGCTGAGTCAACCTTGAGCCTGGTGAGATTTGAACTTGCAGAAATTGCAAGCAGCAGATGTTAATAACAGTGCTTTAGTCCACTGTACTACAGGCTCTTACAGGTGTTAACATGGCTGTTAAGTGAATGTGGTTTCCCCAGTAACTTTGCTTGTCAGAAAGTTGCAAAAGATGATCACATGACTCCAGGACACTGTAACTGTCATAAATACATGACAGTGGCCAAATGTCTGAATTTTGATCACATGATTATGGGGATGCTGCAATGGTTTGAAAAAAGGTTGTAAGTCACTTTTTTCAATGCTGTTGTAACTTTGAACGGTCACTAAACAAAAGGTTGTAAGTCGAAGGCTACCTGTAACTCTGACTCTATTTACTCTCCAGGTAGTTATAACTTCTATAACTCTTTGGAATGGGTTCTATAAACAGAGATTGAACATCAACAGCTTATGGAACTTTTTCCTAGTGGAGGATGCTCCCCTACTCCTGTTTGTTCAAAAGCTATGTTGCTTATTCAGGATGGGAATCATATGGACTTAAAAAGGGAGAATGTAAAGACTTCACAACTAGACAATGCCTACTAACAGCACAGTCGATTATCTCCATCTTCAAACTTTTAACTTCAGTCAAAAATAAGGTTGACCTATTAATGGAGTCCTTTGAACAATTTACTGAGAGTCAGCCAAATAAAAGCAAAAGCTATAAAGCCACCTGCTGTTCACATCAATGAGTGGTTCACAGGGAAACTATAACTGACCCAATTCCTGAATCTACTAGGAGAGGAAGTAATAAGTGGGGAGGTCAGAACAAAATTATTGCAACTATCACTTACTTACTTGAAACTCTCCACTGGAAAAACTACAGTTAAAACTCTGTCGTTGCAATCCTATACACCAGACCTTCCACTATTGAAAGCTGGTGTTTCAATAAATTATGTAATTTCTAATTAGCCTGGTGAAAGTATGAATATATCAATTGTTGTCCAATTTATCTGGAGGGTACCAGATTTCTGAAAGTTGCTTTACACACTTTCCTGAGAATGTCTAATTAACTATATGTAAGGGATGGCACTGGAATGGAACAATGTTGGTTATGTTTCACAGTGATTGTAGGAAAGGTTTACAGCTTGAAGCTGAGAGTCATAATATGTGCAGAGTAAGATGGGAACATCTTCAGCTTTCAAAAAAAAAAAAAGCAAACAGCAAAAAAAAAAAGAATGGCTGTGTACTGACACAAATAAAAGCTTATGCACTAACATGTATTTAACTCTGCAGAGCGTTTCAGGACAATATGAACCTGAGGGCAGATGTAGAGCATTATAAAACATATTCAGAGATTTATTTATTTATTTACATATGGCTGGCAGAATCACTTACTAGATATCTGAGGTAAGACATTATCTCAGGGATAATGAAACCTGTTTCATTATGTTGAAATGAACAGAATACTGTCAGAAAGTTGAAAGGGACCTTGGAAGTCTTTTAGAAAAATGCTGCATTCTAATATGTTTTGGAATCTGCTTCAAATGTTTTATTATGAAGACCAGGCTTTTTGATCCATGGAAATCATGACAATTTATTTGTGGATGATTATGTGTTACATCTGATTTTTTAAAACAAATATCTGCTGGACATCCATGAGAACAGTGTACATCCCTTTACAGTGTACATCCCTTGTACAGAACCTTGGTGGCGCAGCAGACTAAAGTGCTGTTAAGTAGCACCAGCTGCCTGCAATTACCGCAAGTTCAAATCTCACCAGGCTCAAGGTTGACTCAGCCTTCCATCCTTTCGAGGTAGGTAAAACGAGGACCCGGATTGTGGGGGCAATAAGCTGACTTTGTATAAAAAAGAACACCGCTTAGCCCCCCCCCCCCCGAAAGCCCTACTAAGCAGGTATATACAAAAGTATGAAGGCTATTGCTTAACGCATTGTAAGCCGCCCTGAGTCTCCGGAGAAGGGCGGCATATAAATCGAACCAATAAATAAATCGAACCAATAAATCCCTATTATTTTTACAAATAAGTCAAGGCGGTGATAACAACATACCTTCCTCCTCCTATTTTCCCAACAACAACCACCCTGTGAGGTGGGTTAAGCTGGAATAGAGTGACTGGCTGGAAGTCACCCAGCTGACTTTCATGTCTAAGAAAGCACTTGAGCTCACTGGCTCCCGCTTTCTAGCCTCGCTATGAGAGAAAAAAAAAAAATCTTTACCTCATTCTTTCTGCAAATAAAAACTTAATGGCAATCGGCAAACCTCCCCGCTCCCCACGCCAGAAAAACGGAGGAAGCAGAATCCCAGATACATACTACAAACGATGATCCAGAAGTGCATCAAACACAGCACTAAAAACTGAGTCTTCATCTCAAATAAATCCCAACCTAAGCCTTCGCAGGGGGGTGGGGAGTGGGTTTCACTGAATAGGCGCGATCGGGGACGAAGAATTGCTCAACTTTCGGCTCTTAGAATTCCCGACTGCTTAAGCGATGAGATACGAAGCCATATACATAATACCACCTAAAGCGATTCCCCGATATTATCATAGCATATTGGGAAATGACTTCTACTAGGCAGCTTTCGAGTCTAGTCCCTACTACGCAGCGCCTCCTTTTGCTTCTCGCTGTTCTCGAAGTTGATGCGGTTACCTAGCAACTATTTTTCTTTATACACTGACTAGCCAATCACGTGTTTCAGTCTCCTGCTGAACCGCTACCCGGAAAAAAAGGCAGCATCGGCGGTCTTCGCAGTTATTCCTAAACAGGAACACCTGCGGCCACAAGCAGCAGCAACAGCAGCGTACTTTCAGTCTAAACCTGAATTGCTCAGTCTCCTCCTCTCCGGATTGTAGCATTTTAAGGGAGATCAATTTCTGATATACCCCTTTCAAAGATAGCATTAGGGACATAACAGAAGGTTCAGATCTGGGACTCCAAACGAAGTCAATAGATGAACGTGCAGAATCATATTATATCTTTAAAAGTTTTTTTTTTAAACCATTTTCTTCTGCTTGTACTCTTTCTTTTCCATATGCTCTTGTCTTTCCCCTGATCTTTCTCCACCTTATTAGGAAGCAGTTTCTTTTCTTCTCTGTAGCGAGTTTGAAAGTAGGCTGTGAAAGAAATTTGCAATTAGCCTAGCAGAGGGCTTTTAAATTGGAACTGGCCAGTACTTGGAAAGATGAACTTTCAGATTGAAAATTTAAAAAGAAAAATCTTGAAGCAGGGCAAACTACTTCCATATTATTGCCAGGAAAACATGAAACTATCCATGATCTGATCTTATGAGAAATGTACCTAAAGCAGGTGCAGACATATTTGGAATAGAAGATAAATAATAAGAGAGAAAATCTGGAGTGGAAGGAGAATGTAAAGCACCCCAAATGCATATTAGGCTGTATTTGCACAACATGGTTACCAATGATTAATGGAACTGTGTCCTTCTTACCTCAATATTTTGGGTTGATACAATGACCACAAATAGCTACACAGAATGGTTTCATGCAACATGGTAAGCTAAAATATGACTATAGGTAGACTGTGCACGTTGGCACCAAAAGATATACAAACTCTTAAACCTCTTTGACAGATGATCCTAGTGCTATCAATAAAATAAAATCATTTTACTGTTCCCTTCTTAAAGGATTTTTCATGGCAAGAAAAATAACTGAGGATGTGGTGAAAGAAGATAAGGTTCCATGAAGAATGTTGTCTCAACCATTCTTCCATTATTTTTTTCAAAGCTAATAAATTATGCACTATGAGAGTGGCTTGGTTATGCTAGTTCATATATCTGG
Organism: Pantherophis guttatus; assembly: GCF_059756535.1. Classification (NCBI taxonomy): domain Eukaryota; kingdom Metazoa; phylum Chordata; class Lepidosauria; order Squamata; family Colubridae; genus Pantherophis; species Pantherophis guttatus. Next base: position 197,200,742 of record NC_142063.1, on the reverse strand, counting down.
GATTCTTCAGTATGAGATATATATTGTGCAATTACTTTTATCATTTGTGAATATTGGGGGGAAAGGTTAAACAATAGTTTCTTCCATTTGTAACCACTTTTCCTCCTTCCTTTTCTTTTTCCTTCCATCAGTAAATATGTTTCCTTAAATGTATTAGGGAAACAGGGAATGGCAGTATATGTATTGATTGAGGACAATAGGAACCATAAATGTTCCAGCACCTTGGAAGATTTAACACAGAAAAACAATATAAAGGGAGGGGCAACTGAAAAGTGATTCAGGTTTAGGGCCTGTAATCATGTTTAGGCATTGGCAGAATATACATCTGAATCTGATTTACTACAATTTGTTGTAGATCAGCAGATTCCTGTCTCCTATTTCTACCGGTAATAGTGACAAAATATTTCAAATGTCTACTAATTTAATTTTTATTCCATCTTTATTGTCTTTTAAATAACTCAAGATGCAGAACATACCTAATAATCCTTCCTCCTCATTGTTTTCCCCACAACAATCCTATGAAGTAAGTTGGACTGATAGTGACTGGCCCAAAATCACCCAGCTCGCCTTCATGCCTAAGATAATGCAAGAACTCATAATCTCCTAGTTTCTAATATGGTGCCTTAACCACCAGACTAGCTGGCTATAAATTGCTGAAACTAAACTGTTTGATCTGTACTAAGTGCAATTTTACATTAAAGAATTATAACTGTGAGAACTACAGTTCAAGATGGTTTTCTGTGCTCACGGTTTTAGCTCTGCCACCGTTCTACCAGGCTACATCACATGAATTTCTTGAAGCACAACATGGATTCTAGAACATCTAAGTATCTACCTGAGAATAAGTTCCACTGAGTTGATTCCCAGGCATTCTGTTAAGTATATTTTATTTAAGATGAGCGTGTGAGCTGTTCAAAATTGGTATGGAACAGAGCAGCGGTGAAATAGAATGAATAAATGAACATGTTTAAATTCACGGGATAATATAATGATTCACGGGATAATATAAATGTGTTTGTGCAATGGTCAGTCCAATAAGTATATTACTTGGCAAAGTAATATTACTTACCTGGAAAAACCAGTCAGTTGAAGAGTTAATTAACTTGTGTACCAAAACTGAAATATAAGTAAATATCCCTTTGGATACATACTCCCACATTCTTTGCTTTTTGATTTTGATGATCTAATTTAAGGAGAGGGTTTCTTTTTTTTCCCCTGCTGCCATTAAAACATATGGAGTATCACAGCTTGCCTATATAAAATATGCATGGAGACAACTGCAGAAAATTAAACTAAATAATCAAAGCTCATTTAAATCCAAAGTTCATATAGGTTTCTATTCCTGAGTTGTTTGTTCAAGTAAATGTTAGTATTTCTTTCACTTCTTTTCAGGAACTTCTATCACAAACAATAAAGGTTATACAGATTCTCTTAATCTTTTATGAAGGAGATACAATCATTCCTTGCAGATTCTGGGCCACAGAAGTAACTTGTGGCACTCTTTTATGAAAGTAATCTCAATCAGTACTAACAGAAAAGATTCTTGTAAGTCAAGAAACCCACCAGATATATGGGCCTGTTTATCAAACAGTCTTGCAGAGTTTAAATAGGACGCTGAGCCATATTCTATTAAATCATGTTTTATTGAGTAAACCACAATTAGCTAGGATCACACAACAGACAAACTATAAACTGATTTATAAATCACACTGATTGAGCTGGCACAATATTCAAGCTTATTGTATCATATCTTGATGCAGAAGAAAGTGTAAATAATTTGAGGTATCCCAACAAAAGCTATCTTTAAAAAATTCATTCTAACTTGAACCAAGGGATTGTTATAATAAAAGATGTAATAAAACTTACATCAACATTGATATACATACGTATATAGTACTTGCTTATCTATTTTCTCAATGGTAGCATTATGAATATTAATATAAACACATTTAACGCTTTCCAATTGTTCTACGCTGCTCAGAGTTGCATTTCGTGATAAGGCAGCTATATAAATTTGATTAATAAATACAATAAATGAATGTAGTGATCATTTGCAATTTTGCAGCCAAGATCTGTTAGTGCTAGCCCCAGAAAAATATTTTTATTTCTGATAGCACCTATGGGTCAAAAATAATCCTATGATTATTTTTTTCTCTTTTTTTAAAATAGACCATGCTGCAGAGCTCAGTATTTGTTTGAAGTTGAATAAATTTGCTTAGGAAAAAAAAGACAAAGGTATGTATTTAGAATGGGTTTTTTTTCAATTAGAAGTTGAACAATAGTATGTGTTCTATGGTGGCACCACAGAAATATGTGTTCTGTGGTGGCACCACAGAAATATATGTTCTATGGTGGCATCATAGATGAATACAGGTAGTCCTCAATTTATGACTAAAATTGAGCCCCAAAATTTAGTTGCTAAGTGAGACATGGGTTAAGAGAGTTTTGTTCCATTTTTATGACTTTTCTTGCCAGAGTTGTGAATCTGGCTTTCCCATTGACTTTGCCTGTCAGAAGGTTGCAAAAGATGATCACATGACCCCAGGACACTGCAACGAACAGAAATAAGACTACTGCAATGCTCTCTACATGGGGCTCCCCTTGAGGGGCACCCGGAGGCTCCAACTGGTCCAGAACGCAGCAGCGCGGGTAGTGATGGGAGTAGCATGGCGCTCCCATGTAACACCGCTCCTGCGCGAGCTGCACTGGCTCCCGGTGGTCTTCCAGGTGCACTTCAAGGTGTTGGTTATCACCTTTAAAGCGCTCCATGGCATAGGGCCTAGCTATCTTCGAGACCGCCTGCTGCTACCGACGACCTCCCAGCGATCTGTGCGCTCCCACAGAGAGGGCCTCCTCAGGGTGCCATCAGCCAAACAATGTAGGCTGGTGACCCCCAGGGGGAGAGCCTTCTCTGTGGGGGCACCTACCCTCTGGAATCAGCTGCCCCCAGAGATAAGGAGAATCCGAGACCTCAGTGCCTTCCGCCGTGCCCTTAAATCCCACCTTTTCCAGCAAGCCCGGCTGGCTTAGGAAGAAATTTTTTTAATTTTTTTTAAAAAAATTTTAAATGTTTAATTGGTTTGTGGTTTTTTAAATTTTGGGCCAAATTTATATAGATTTTAATTGTTTTTAATATTTGTATTTCATGTTTTTAATTCTGGCTGTGCACCACCCTGAGTCCTCAGGGAGAAGGGCGGTATATAAATTGAAAATAAATAAATAAATAATAATAATTAAAAAATTTAGAAGTTACAGCCTACAACCCTACACTGTACCCACTCAGAAAGAAGCTTTATTAACCAACGAGGCACAGAGGAAAGTCCCATGGCTGAAGTTCAGTGGGTCTGTTGCCTTCCTCCAACATCCATGCTGATTCGGAGCAAGCAAGCTTCAGATTAACAGAGCCGGAAGAGACCTTGTATAGGTCATTTAGTCCAACCCCCCCCTCCATGCCCAAGCAGGAAACCCACATAGTAGAAAGCCTGTAAAGATTCTCAGTCATCCAGGTCATGATTGTCCCTGCTTTTTCAGGAGGCAACTGGACTTTGTTTTCTCCTTGAAGATGTTTTGCTTCTCATCCAAGAAGCTTCTTCAGCTCTGACTGAATGGTGGGGAATGGAAGGATTTATATTCATTGCAGACAGCTGGTCATTTGCATCCTTTTAGAGGGTGGTTGAAGCACTTGGAGGTTTATCTGTGTCCTCAGGGTCACCTGAGTAGTGCTCCTGGTTCCTGTAGTCTGCAATTTTTTCCTCTGGAAATCCATTCCTACTCCCACACCATTCAAAGGGTGTCCATCCCAAATTGTGTAGCTAAAAGTCTGTAGGGGTTCTCAGTCATCCAGGTCATGGTTGTCCCAAAGGTGTTTTTTTAGAGTAGAGTAGAGTAGAGTAGAGTAGAGTAGAGTAGAGTAGAGTAGAGTAGAGTAGAGTAGAGTAGAGTAGACTAGACTAGACTAGACTAGACTAGACTAGAATTCTTTATTGGCCAAGTGTGATTGGACACACAAGGAATCTGTCTTTGGTGCATATGCTCAGTGTATATAAAAAGACAAGATACATTCGTCAAGAATCATAAGGTACAACACTTAATGATAGTCATAGGGTACAAATAAGCAGCAAGGCATCAATCAATATCAATATAAATCATAAGGATACATAAGCAGCAAAGTTACAGTCATGCAGTCATAAGTGGGAGGAGATGGGTGATAGGAATGATGAGAAGACTAATAGTAATAGTAATGCAGCCTAGTGTGAATAGTTTGACAGTGTTGAGGGAATTATTTGTTTAGCAGAGTGATGGCATTCGGGGAAAAACTGTTCTTGTGTCTAGTTGTTCTGGTGTGCAGTGCTCTACAGCGTCGTTTTGAGGGTAGAAGTTAAAACAGTTTGTGTCTAGGATGTGAGGAGTCTGTAAATATTTTCACAGCCCTCTTTTTGACTCGTGCAGTATACAGGTCCTCAATGGAAGGCAGGTTGGTAGTAATTGTTTTTTCTGCAGTTCTGCAGCAGAGGCAACTGGACTTGGTTTTTTTTTTCTTTTGAAGACGTTTCGCTTCTCATCCAAGAAGCTTCTTCAGCTCTGACAGGATAGAAAAAAAGTCCAGTTTCCTCCTGCAAAAGCACCTTTCGGACACAGAAGTTGAAACTTACACAAGAGTCAACGAGCAAGCATGCCCCAAAGGAGCCACCCCAACCAAGGTGACAAACTAAAACCCTCCCGAAAGCCCTCGTTTCTTCTCAACCAACACGGGAGCGAGCTTCCGCTGTGGAAGCCGGCGCCGCGTTTGTTTGCTTTGCGCTCTGTCCCGTCCCGAGCCCTGAGCTTCTTTGGCGCGCTTCCTCTTCACCCGTTCGGCGCGTCCTGCCCCTTTAAAAAAGCCTCCCCACTCCCGGCCGCCGCCGCCGCCGCGAGCTCCAGAGCGCAAGGGGGCGGGGCGCGTCGCTGAACGGCGTCTCGCAAGGCCAACGGGCGGCGGGCGAGGAGGCGGGCGTTGCGGGGGTGTCTGTCGGGTTAGAACGAGGCGTGACCCAGTTGACGCGCGCTGGAAGGAGAGGGGAGTGGGAAGGAGTCAGAGAGGTGCAAACAGCCGCCGACGCTGCCACTCTCGCCACCCCAGCGGTGCCGTCGCCCAGCCGGGTCAGCGTGCTTCTCTCTCGCCCGTGAGCCTGGGGAACCTGCAGCTCAAAGCCGCCGCCAGCCACAGCACCATGTACCCCGGGAACAAGCGGAAAAAGCTCTGGCGGGAGGAGAAAGGTACTGACCTCCTTCACCTGAAAAGCGCCGCCGGGGTTCCCGGGGGCGAGCAGGAGGGTGCGGGGCGGTCCCCCAACGCCGCTTCTCCCACTCGTGTTTCCTTTCGCGAGGCGTGCGGGCAAAAAAAAAAAAAAAAAAGGCTGCCGCTCCTCCTTTCCTCCTCCTCCTCCTCTCCGCGCGAGTCGGCGGCGGTCTCTGCCCTGCTCTCACCTGAGCGACGTTGCCTTCCTTCTCGCCTCCGCCGTGCTATCTTGGCAGGACAGCCGCGCTCCTCCCCTTGCTTTGCAACGCTTCTCCTCCTGACTTAGCTGGTGCTTTTTTTTGTTGTTGTTGTTGTTGCCCCCTTCTCTCCGCTGGAGGAGGGCTCCTTTCTTCTCCGGACACCGAGTCCGCCTTCGGGGCGGGGGCGGGGGAGGGGAGTAGGATGGGACGGCATCCTCTCTGCACAGCCCTCGCAGCAGCTTGGTTAGGGGGCACCCCAAGAGAGGGGCATTTTAGGATAATCCTAACGGCCCCAGGCCTCTCTTGCCACTCAGGTGCTGCGACCTTGGCAAGGGTTCTTGGGTCAGCCGTACCTAGACATGTCCAGGACATCCCCCTGATAGGAGCTGATCAGTGGGGATGGTTGTTTTCCTTTTGTATGTGTGTGTGTGTGTGTGTGCCCAGCTTTGGTTTAAGTCTGTTCTGTTTCAGAGTTGATAACCTTCTTCTTACTTCGTTTCAACTGCCTGGTGAATCTTTGGTTTCTTTCTTGGGTACTGATAACCCCCCTCCACCCTCTTTTTTAAAAAGTTATTTTCTGCTGGGTCATCACCGTTTGTTTCCTTTTAGTCCTGTATGCATTAACCCAGAGCAAAGCTGTCAACCTGGAATGTACTTTCACCGAGTTCCGGTTGCAAATTGTGCGCTGACAATATCTCAAGAGTTGGGTGTGAGTGCCACTTTGGAAATGAAAGTGAGGTTTCTCTGTCTGCTGCCTATGGATCTTTCTGTTTCAGGAAGCTACCGTCTTTGATAAGTTGCTGGCTGAATGAATTTCAACTTGCCTCTCTCTCTAGGGCTGCCTATTGTGAGGGGGTTGCAAAAAAGTGACAGGACTGCTAAGCCTGGATCATTGGGCCCTTTGGAAGACATATTTGCAAAACAAAAAAAGAACGTGGGCATTGTTTGTGTACTGTGTGAAAGTTGTGAGAGATGAAAACATCTATTGAATCAACTTTACCCAGTCATTCCAAATTTGGGAGGATGGATTGCTTCACTTTGTAAAATACCAAACCTTCTAATGGTGAAGTGGTAATTATCTTTTCCTAATAAAATATTTAATAAACATTCTTTTGTTAAGCTGTCCATGAGATGGGCAGTCTCTAAATTTGACATATAAATAAATAAAATGTTGGTAGTGAAGTTTTGGTGTGAGTTTGACATGAAATATATATTGCAAAGATAATATCAAATGCAAGGAAGAATAAAATGACTGATGTAAAGTTCAAATGTCCAACTATCCATAAGGAGAAAAAAACCCCAACTATTGACATATTTTTACACACAGTATTTATCTGTTTGGGACTGACCATCTCTCATGCCCTTATCTGTATATTTAGATTAGACTGAAGTGCATAATATAAACCAGTATATCAGCTTTACATAATCTATATTGATTAAGCTATAGTATGGATTTCTGTTTGGATTATTTCTAGCAGAAACTAGATCTTTGCACTGTGAGATGTAAAACAAAGTCCTTTTGTAGTTTGTCACTGGTGCTGTTAAAAAGGTCTCAGTTTCTTTTAAAATACATTCTGTACTGCTAAAGTTGAAGCCCCTAACTTCATCACAGATAAGTATATTTTCAATAATTTGCTGGGATGGGAGGGAAATAACTGTTTTTCCACATAACAATCCTAAGGAATGCTGTGTGAAATGTATCATTTAGTGTAGAAATTTGGTTGATTTCTAAACATTGTTACAAGAGACTTACAAGAATATAAAAGTGTATGTATTAAACTCTAGGTAAGAATATTTATAATTAGAGATTAAATTGAAATGTACATACATAAAATATTGTCCAAATTACGAATTATTAGTTACTTGCATTAAGTAAATCTTTTCAGATTAAACGATCTTTCTCAGTTTAGTGTTTTATATATGTTTTAGTGTGATAAATTTATCTTGTAGCTTTGAAGAAAATCTAATCTTTTATTGGTATCTTGAATGGTAGAGCTTCTTTTAGGATTGCTTTAATAAACAATTTATTAATGCTAGAAATGGGATTGCCTGTACAGATAAACAGTATTTGTGCTTCCATGGCTACTTCCAGGTAGATGATTGTCACTGATGACTCAAATGATAGCTTTTGTATTTTATCAATTCCATAAATGCTACACATGTATTTAATCACTTTGATACAGTGGTGTGGGTCACTAATGTATGTACTATATGCTATTTCTCAGGCAAATATTTAAATGCCTAATGCCAATGGAAGATAAATTCTAAATTATTTCATTTCATTTCATTTATTCGAATTTCTATACTGCCCTTGTCCATTCGGACTCAGGGCGGTGAAATTATGAGATAACCATTAATAAAATAATTTCAAAAACTGTTTCAAGTTGTAACATGATGTAATAGCTTGTAGGATTTGTTAACCATAATATCAAGAACTATCTCTTGGTGGCATTGCAAGCGAGGAGTGAAGATTACCATGTCTTAGAATAATTTATATAATTTAAAAATCGAGTTAATATCTGCTATAGAACAATAACATGTAAACTAATTAAATCTGCCAAGTTCAAACAGTGGCCTACAAACTGTAGTATAAAATAGCAAAGAAGGATATATAAACAGAATAAATGCAATCTTTCTTAAGAATTAATTGTTGCTCATCCCTTAAACTTTCTCAGATGGATTTAGGCTTAAAGTTAAACTTAGACTTGTTAAACACAATTTATTGAGCATTTGAAATCATATCTGAGTTGTTGAAGTTTTGGTTCATTCCAAGCCTTAGTAATTAGGCTGAGTAAAGAAATTAGTTGAATCTCCTTGATATCTGATCTTAGTCTACATGCATTCCTCAAATGCTTGTATTAGAACTCCATAATTGATTCATGCTACAAAGGAATCTGCTTCATAATTTTGCTAAAACATATTCATGTGCTTTCTGATAGAACGTTTGTTGAAAATGACATTGGAAGAGAGACGTAAAGAATATTTACGGGATTATGTACCCTTGAAAGATATTCCAACATGGAAGGAAGAAATGAAAAACAAAGCCCAAAGTGATGGTAAGTCATCTTATTAAATTTTTATCTGCACTTATGTTTTTAAACAGCTGCACCCAATGCACTGGCTTCTAGGTATTTTTGATCAAACGTTTCATAATTCGCAGGTGGCTGGTGGAAGAAATTGTAATCCAATACATCTTGAGGGCACCAAGATGACAAAAGCTGTCTTGTGAAGTTGAACATGATAGAACTACTTACCTTAAACAGATGTAATAGGCTTTGTTACTTAACAATTCACTATAGCCTAGGGATCCCCAATTTTATTCAGCTATTGGATACTTCGGGAATTTTGTGGATGCTCTCATAAAATGACTGCTATGAAATCTTGATAAGTTTTAAAATAACTGTTGTGAAGGGTATATCCAGTTTACCAAAATGATTCTTACCATCACTTCCATCTGTTACCAATAGACTACTCTTGTTTCCCTTTGTGTACTTTCTGGGCAGGCGGCATATTTCCAATCAAAGAAACAAAGGTAATTTTTATTCATTGATCTTTTTATTTTCTAAGAAGGCTTTTTATATCCATTGGAAGTATAGCAGCATTCCTGAAATTAAAAATAATGCTGCTAGTGCTTTGCTTTGCGTTTTTTACTTAAAATATAAGGTTGGTGGTTTGGCAGCTGGTGGACAGAGGTGTGAATAACTATGACTAACTGTGATTGCAACCAAATATTGGCAGCTATGAAATAAAACCATGTTTATGAAGTGGTCTCAACTAATAACCAATGAAATGACAGCACATATGTTGCTTTTATGTCGGGACAGGGAGTATATTTGCAAATTTGCTACTACTTGTTCTTGTAATGCTAACTTTTGTTAGAGCAAGTACACTGATTCACCTTTTTGTCTCTTAATAATATATCCTTGTTTATGCAACTCTAAAAGGACAATTGAGTGCCAAAACACACATGACATCATATTGTCCCAATTGTCACTAGGGTCCATCTTGTCAGGGTTTTGATTAATATTATTTAAAATTATTAATGTTCTTTAAGAGTCTCAATTTGGTATATATAATTTTTGGGATGCGGTATAGTAAGTAATTATACTATACATAGTACATTATACTATATATAGTACATTTTTTATCAAATGCAACAGTTCTTACACTGACTTGGAGATAAAAAGCTTTTAAAAATGACCTAGAGTAAAATAGCTGTAGGAAATAGCAGACAAAGCCAAAATTGCAAATGACTCCATTTCTGACATATTGTAGTATTTATGATCAATTTGTTTAATTTTGATTTTATCCTTGACAGTACAGGAGTTTGCTATCTTATTGGTTAGAATAAATACTGAAAACATTATGGCTGTGATGATACTTGGCAAGCCATAAAACAGTGAAGAGGGATGAGACTTAGCAAGCAAGATGTCTATGGACTCATCTTGGGATCTGCAGATTTAGTGCATTCAAGAACCTGCAATTTTGATATCAATCTTGCATTCCAGGAAATTATAACTAAAGAAGATTACTCTAAATAGAGAAGCATCAGTTCTGTTTTTGTTCTATTATTTATATGGGAATTATACAGATACCCAGCACAAGCAGTTCTCATTAGGGAAACTGAGGTTAATACTTGCTGGAGAATCCCACATTTCAGCTGAATAAGTCCTCTGAGTCATGTTCAAGCCTTGTAACCAGATGGACACATCCTTGTTGTATTCTTGGTAATAGAGTAAAAGCAGTTTACCATACTGCATCACTTTAATGAATATTACTAGCTGCCCAGAGTCGCTTTGCAGAATGAGATGGCCGGCGTATAAATTTAATACATAAAATAGGAGATGCTCACATTCACAAAATTCAGTAAAGAAATTCCTGTTTAGAAAATTAAAATAGCCACCATTTTTCTGCTAATTTTTTTCCAGCAAGGACTACTTTGAGAGATCCTTGGTGCTCTCTGAGCTTGCTCGTTTTCTTGTAGATTTTTCATTACCCAAACTAGATAACATCATATTGCTGAGTTTGGGTAATGAAATGTCTGCAAGAAAACAAGCAAGCTCAGAGAGCACTAAGGACCCCTTATGTCTACCCTGAGCTACAAATATTCTTTTTTATTGGAAAGACTACTCCTCCCCCTTGATAGATAGATAGATAGATAGATAGATAGATAGATACAGATACAGATACAGATACAGATACAGATACAGATACAGATACAGATATATACTTTAAAGTTCATTAAGTATTGACAGGAATTGCAGTCAAATGTTTAGGATAAGAGTGGAAAAGAAGTGATAATTATTCAAAAGCTGAATTATTGCTCCATCCTGTGGAAATGTCACATTAGTGTCTTTGGTATCAATGCTTATCAAACTAGTATCTTATAGCATGACAGTCAAAAACAAACTGAAAATAGAACCAAAAAAGTTTTGTTATTACTTGACTAAATAGAGAGAATAATGCTAAACTTATCATTGCTATTTAAAGATAGTCTATCCTTTCTTCTTCATTTTAGCCTCTTCAGGACAAGTGCCTAATTACTTTTTGAATTCTGGTTAGCTGATCATAGTTATTGACTCTAGTAGCTTCTACAATTTCAGTAGTATTTGGGAAGAGTGAAAATAAGACTGGAAGAAAATGTTCTTTTTAAACAGTTTGGTGTTTTTCTAGTGAATATAGTAACCTCTTTTGGCTTCTCATGATGATCTAATGTTGATATGGCAGTAGCCTAGCAACAGTACTTAGTTATTGCTACTAATACTCCATTTGGCCACTAATAGAACTTGGAGAAGACCAGAGGCCAAAGAAAATGGTAAAGATGCGATACTACCCATACTAAGTCATGTTGTAAAATGTAGTTTAACAGTCCATACTGGCTTGATTTGCACACAATGCTAGGGCCATCTATGGATTTACATATACTTAATCAAAACTAAACAAGCTGTGCTATAGCTTATTGTTGTGTGAATCCAGCTAAATAATACAGATAAATTTTGTTAATTGCTTTGTTCTGGAATTGAGGGCTACTTGACATGCTTCAGTTTCCTTATATGAAAAGATATAGTACAAGTCTTCTCCCCACCATCCAGTCACAACTGATGAAGCTTCTTGGATGAGAAACAAAACATCTTCTTCTTCAAGGAAAAAGCAGTCCAGTTGCCTTTAGAAAAAGCACCTTTGAGACAATTATGACCTGGATGATTGAGAATCTCCATAGACATGTACAAGTCTACATGTTTACAATCTACATGTAAAACAGTAGAGTAATTATATGAAGACTCTCTATTCCTTCCTGACAGGTGCTTCTAAAAACATCAAGTCTTTAGTTGAGACAATTTCTTTTTCTCTCTTCCCCCCACAATTTTAATATTGTTTTTTACTCCAAAAATTGTTGTCGGGTGTTTTTAATATTTGTGTGCTTCCCCTGGTACTAGATCTCTTTGTCCAGATTTTAAACAGCTAGGTTCTAGCTTAAAGCCAACTTCTGTCATCTTAGCTTTCTCTGAACTATCAGCATTTTTACCCATCCTTTTAATCCTGGAATGTACAAACTTTGCTTTGAGCGATTTTCTTTGTGCATGGTTGTTTAGATACGTGGTGAAGATGTGACAGTTACTGCCCACAGTAAATGAATAGTGATATTTGTAGGTCATAGAGGCAGACAGCTTTGTTCATGTTTTCCTGTGCAATATGTGGACATTGTTTAAGTTGAGAGCTGTGTAGTTTTTGCCTTTCAAATGTTGAACTCATAGGTCAGACCAAATACCATGAAGCTTTGTTCAGTATTCTAAACCAAAACAAACTATGATGGCTTAAATTCATTCAATATGCTAATAGTGAATATGATTGATAAACTATTTATGGCTTAAAGTGTTGTATGTATGAAGAGTCATCCAGAGAGTCTCCATCCAAGGGCTTTATGCTATGCTCAGGCTTCTAAATCTTGATGTGTTTTATTTAAATGGGATCCATCCCACTGATCATGTCAATTTTCCAGAAAACCTACTGTGTTTTATCAAATTTACACATCATCAGTTCTTTTTTTCCTCCATAATGGAGCTCAAAATAGTGTATATACACCCACTCCTTGTTCTGTTCTGACAATTAGGTCATTAAGCAAAATGGTCACTAAGTGAAAGTGAAAAAGAGATGCTACAAAGATTACTGGCTTCTGCCATCTCATTCAGCTACAGGTAGTTCTTATGAGTAGTAGTTTAGTGACCGTTTAAAGTTAAAATGGACCCTTCAAAATGATGGTCATTTTGAGGGTCAGAAGCGGACCCTTATGATCCGCTTCTGATGACCATCTTCTTCCTTCTCTCAACCCCCCCCCCCCATTATGTGACTGCATTGCAGGTGCTTGGCAACCAGCCTGGATTTACAGCTGTTTGCAGCGTCTCATGGTTACATGACTGTGATTTACTACATTTTTGCCAAAACCGTGCATTTATTTCTGGTCTTTAGGAAGAACATCCCATAGCAAACCATGGGTTTGCTTAATGATTGTGACAGTCACTTAATGACTATGGATTCACTTAATGACCATGATGATTTGCTTAATGGTCACTGCACAAAAAGACATAAAATCAGGTCGCTCATATGATTATCTGCCTTTTGATGGTCACTACTTATAGTCATAATGGGCAAGCTCCATTATGGTTGTAAATCAAGGACTACTGGAAAAATTCTCTTGTAACGTCATGGTACCATTACTCTTACTCCAATGTGTGTTGTTAGGTGTCTGAAATTTGGTCATAATTGCATTGGTTGTTTGGAAAGTAAAGTTTTTATTACTGTTGTATTTGTGAATGGTCACTTAAGTTGAGGAAATCGTTATATGAGGAATGGGTGTAATGTTCTGATGTCTCCAATTTAGACAATGACTGCTTTCAAATCAATTTAGCTTTAGAATGATTGCTATAGGATAGCATCCAATCCTATAGCAGTAATTTGCTCCTTTACAACTCTTTCATTTTTTTTCTTCTGATCTTGCTCAGAATGTAACCATTGCTCTGTCTTTCTTCTAGGCCACTCTACTTCACCAATATCTTCTGAATGCTTTCCTTAACTTTTCAGAATTGTATGATGGTACCAGTTCTCAACCTCAAGGAAGTTGATCAGAAGCAAAAGAAACTTTTATGCAAAGAATATTCTGGTTAAGTCAGGAAAGAAAAGATGGAAAGATTAATCTGGGTGTCTCAACACAGTGGTTGGCAGGATTAGTTAACTATCTTTTTCAGAAAGAATATATGCTGGTAAAGCATACCCTGGATAGTTCCTATCTCTTTTTCTCTCTTCCCTGTTTTGGATTTTGTTGTGTGATGGAACCTTGGGAGTGAAATTTAGAACCCTCAATCTTTGGGGGCATTGTAGGGTCACTATTGTGATTTAATTGTGAGAAGGTGTATCCTACATTACCAAGTTTATGATAATATATTCATATGAAGATGAGCAATATGCACACTGATAGTGTAACTTCACTGGAAAAACTATCTGAAACAGCAGTGATGGCTAGGAATTAAGACTGGGATTAAGCCATGGGCTGAAAATTACAAATTAATCACAGATGGAGTCTCTATCTTTTTGAAATGCTTGAATTTTCAAATTTTAGAGCTTGAGTCCCTTAGGAATGGAAATATTTTGGAGTGCTGTTCCATATAGGTATTTTTCTCCATTAATAACATTTTTCAGTATCTGGAACCTAATTTTTCATATAAGGCAGCTAAGTATGCATGCATTCAATATGGCTTCTACTTGCCACTCTATAAAAGTATAGTGTGCATTTTAATGACCAAAATCATTCAGGATTTAATCAGTAGTGGGTTGCAAATCCTGTTGCTACCGGTTCGCTTGTGGGTGCTTGCACACTTGCACAACGCTTCTGCGCATGCGCAGAAGCATCCGGGTGGGTGAATGGAGCTTCCCGCCGCTGCTGCTACTGGTTCACCCAATCCGGGGCAAACCGGTAGCAACCCACCACTGGATTTAATGCCTGAGGCACTGAAGTAGTAGGGACAATATTGTAATGTATGTTTGCATTGAAAGTGGAGCTTGACTGAAACATTAAAATAGAGTAATCCTAAATAGACAGTGAAGTACCATGGATTAACGTAAATAGAAGCTTGTTTTGATTTGTTTTTTGAGAGGGGGATCACTTCTAACACCGTTGAACTGCATAAAAACTCATTTTAAGATATGTGGGAACATCTTTATCTTTTCCTTTACTACAGAATGCTGGCTTTCTTTCACTTGAAACAAAAGTGACAGAGCGGGAGTGATGATACCTACAGGCATTCTTCACTTGTCAGGGTAGACAGAACTCTGGTGTGACAAACTGTATCCTGCCAATGCAACTAAAGAAATGTAGCCTCCAGTGCTCGCTAATCCTTCATTTACGTTGACTACTGCTGTTTCCCTCAATTTTTAGCTCCTACTGTGCCGTATCATGTGCGCCTTGCTTCTTAAGAGCATGGAAGCTTGAAGCATATGTTTTCGAGCCTGTAAAAGTGAGTGGGGATTTTGAAAAGAAAAGAACCTTGTTCTGATATTACACTTGGGTAGACTTTACCATGCCGGTGGTAGTAAGAAACCTTTCCCTCTAAAGTTGTATTGATGTCAGTGAACAGCCCGTTGTCTGAAGGTACAGCATTATTTGCAGAGAGGAAACCCTCCGATGTATATTTCCATTGGCATAGACTCCTTGACTATATTTGTGAATCAGGTACTTTTTGCTTACGTTCCACTGTGATTTTTAAATTGCCTTAATGCAGGGTTTCCCAACCCCCATTCTGTGGCCTGCTACAAATCTGTGGCCTGTTGGGAACTGGGACGTGCAAGTTGTGGGCGAGTGTGCAAAGCTCCATTTGCACATGTGCAGGATTAGGTTGCATGTGTGAAACCATCTCCTCCCTACCGCTGCCTGCTGCCGCTGCCCACCACCACTGCTGGTCCACAGAGCCGGAAAGGTTGTGGATTGCTTAATTCTGACCGGCAGCTATGTCATTCAGGCATCTGTATCAGGGTGAAAAAATAGGTATTCCTTGACTTACAACCATTTGTTTAGTGATATTTGAAGTTACAGTGGCATTGAAAAAAGTGGTTTATGACTGGTCCTCACACTTATGACCGCTGCAGCACCCCCACCTTCCCATGATCAAAATGTGAGTGCTTGCAACCAGCATGTGATTCACTTAATAACTGCAGTGATTTGCTTACAACAAAAATGATTCAAGAGCCATCTCACTTAGCAATGGAAATTCTGGCCCCAATTGTGTTCATAAGTAGGGGACTATGGCAGTAGTATTGAATTAGTTCATGAGAGAAAGTCAATTCAGAGAGTGGTTAAGGACAGCCGAGAAGATTATAGAAAGCTTGCTTCTTGTTATTGAGGATACTGCTTATAAGCGCTACGTGCTTAGAGCTCAAAGCATTGTTTGAGACCCTACACACCCACTTCACGGTCTGTTTCTGTGGCTCCCCTCTGGGAAGAGGTTTCTAGCAGGACTACCAGATTCTGTAACTGCTTTGTTCCCTATGCTGTCCATTTGGTAAACTTGCAAGATTCATTTTTCTTGCCATGTACATGTATATATCCGAACTAGACTGGGTATATGCATAATTTTGTATTTATTTATTTTGTCATGTTTATGCAGTGTATATTGGAAGTGGAGATCCTTTGAGGGCTGTATGGAACGGAATTTCATTTTAATGTATGCCGATTAGTGTACATTAAAGTGTCAATAAAGTTATTCTAAGTCTAAACAGTTGATTCATTTGAACAGCTCGACATAATTTTCAGGCTCATGTAGAAACCTGAAGAAGCAGGGCTACTTTAGTTTGTACCAAAACAATTTTAATCTTGTCCTAGCTCCAGAATGTCCCCAAGTCATTTGCAAAGAGAGGACAAATGGCTAGTCATAGATGTATCTAATTGATCTGTTTCACTTAATTTAACTATTTTTCACATGCTTTTTTTTAAGACCAATGCATTGAAGTAAGAAAGTGGACAAAAAACTCCCAAACAAATGATTTCAAAGTTTGAAATGCATCTGTAGCTTCAAAATATACTCTATTGCAATTTATTCTTATATTTTAAACAGTTGTAATCTATACTTTAAAACAAAGTGTTTGCAAGACAGCTTAAAATATTTTGAAATCACAATGTAAAAAATTAACTAGAAACTTAGGAAATTATTTGCTAGATATCAGTAGCATAAAAATAGTATTCAAACAGCAGAAAGTTAATTTAAAAACTCTAGCATGACAGTTAAATTATAATAAAGCATATTACTTTAATATTTGATTTCAGTTTAATAATGGATTAAATTAACACATTTTAAATTATTAAAAGTATTATAGACCTGTGAGAAATGCCTCTGATGATTTTACTATTATTGATTTAGGTGTACTGTATATGCTCCTTTTATATATTTGTTTCTAAGCACCTCCAAACAATAAGATCAAAATTAAATATAAGAATATACGCATTACAGGTAGCCCTCAATTTATGACTACAATTGATCCCAAAATTTCTGTTGCTAGGCAAGGCTATTAAGTTTGTCCCATTATATGATTTTTGCCACAGTTATTACACAAATCACTGCAGTTGTTAAATGAACAATGTAGTTAAGTGATTCTGGCTTTCCTTATTGACGTTGCTTGCCGAAGCTGGCTGGGAAGGTTACAAATGACCCCAGGACAGTGTAACTTTCATAAATACATGCTAGTTGTCAAGCACCTGATTTTTGGTCATGTTACCATGAGAATGCTGGAACAGTCCTAAGTGTGAAAACTGGTTGGAGCAGGGAGTGGGTGGGTGGATCACGTGTGTGCACACCCATAATTCTATGCATCTGCCCCCGCGGATGCGCATGCAACCCCCCCACTCCCCGCTCCTGGCATGCGATGGCATGGTAGGCCTGTATTTTGCTCTCTCCAGCCTCCAGAGCCTTTCTAGGAGTCTGGGGAGGGCAAAAACGGCCTCCCCCCCCCCGAGGCCAAAAACAGCCCATTTGACAAGTTCCGGTCCTGGAGCTGAGCTCACGTGCCCACCGATATGGCTACGCGTGCCTCCTGTGGCACACGTGCCATAGGTTCGCCATCATGGAGTGTAATAACAGGGTAATCAACATGTCATGCACTTTGGAACAATCATAAAACTATTCTTATCATGTGGCTTTATAATGGCTCCCTCCCACCTCCCAAAGGCCTACTGAGACAGCTAGGTTTCACAAAAAAGCTGACAAGATGGGGCCCGTTAGGGGAATGCTATCTCAGAGATGGCCTTTCACTGGAATTCCTGAAAATGTCATTTTCTTGGAAATGGAACCCCAGAGAGAGGTTTGTCTTCCAAATCTTAACAAATTAATAGGGAGAAGGGGAGCCTATAGGTATGCAGGTCCTAAACCATGAAATTATTTAACGGTGACAATCAGCATTCGAATTGTGTTGGAAACCAACAGGCAGCAAGTACTGCTCTTGTAGCAGAGGTGTTTGTTACATAAGCAGATGGACCAATATCTTTGATTGTTCAAACCTCTGAATTCTGGACTGGTTGTAGTTTCTGGGTGCCCTTCAAAGGCAACCTTATGTGGAACACATTGTAGTAATCCAGATGTGAAATGACTCAGCCATAAGTGGTAGTTAGCAAAGCCTCCTGATCCAGGACAGGCCATAATTCATAACTATACACAAAACAGATCTTTGCAAAGGCCATCTTAGCTACAGTTGTCACCTGTTCTTCAAGTCAGATCTTTGAATCTGAGACCTAATTATGAACTAGATCTATATGAGGAAGATAAACTCTGTCCAGTGGACATGATGGAATAGTTTTGAAACTGGAAGGCTTCTGCATGCAGTATCAATCAGTCATGTTGGGATTGAATATATGTTGGTTAATTCTCCTCCAGTCCATTTTTACAGGCATTGAGACAAACTTCAATTATGTCTCTCATTGGCCCAGAGTAGAAAAATACTACTGAATATCATCTGCATATTGGTACTTGACTATAGTTTCAGTAGGAACATCATTATAGATACTGAGCCATTAAGTTAAGAAAAGCTTCATAAATTAATACTGTCATTTTGACTGAGGGTGAATTGGAGGCCATAATGTTATCTGGTATAATAAGTGTTATGATGGATTATTCCAGTTAATCTTGCTGCCTTACTTGTACTGATTAAAGGTATCAGAGGGCGAACTCTTCTTTGCAGATACTGCATTAGTGGTGGGCTGCTGCCGGTTTAAGAACTGGTTCGCCCAGCACCGAAAATGTGAGCATGCGCATGTACACCACTTCAAAAACACGGTTATATAAGATGGGATAGCGCCAAGGTGGGTGGGTGGACCCACCCGCAGGCTGCAACTACCGGTTCGCCCAAACCGATCTGAACCGGCAGCAGCTCACCTCTGTACTGCATAAACTATTCAGGAATAAAAATTGATTTCATGAGACTTAAGAAAAGAAATTATTAAAATTCCAATGTGTTCCCTTCAATAGTGCTTGCATCAAAATCTGCTATGGCTTCCCTTCTGCGTCCCCAGCTCCCAGCATACATGCTATCATCAGGTCATTTTTGTGGCATGCTTAGTAACAGTTATTTGTGCATTGTGTTTTCTTAATTATATATTTAACTCTTTAGCATCAAATGATCATAATTAATGTTCATTAATGTAATTGCTATGGATATACAGTAGGTTGAATGTTTCTGTTTGAAATAGTAGTTTAGCAGCTTAGCAGGTACCTAATAGTAGCAATTCAACTTCCCATTGGGGAAATGGTTTATTCTAGTAGCAGTCAGAAAATGAAGATAGCTAAGCTGACACTTCTTGAGCTCCCCCCTCCCTCCCCTCTCCCTCTCCCTCTTCCCGTTTTATAATAAAGGATCTTATTTAAATGAAGTCATGTTTATTTAATTAGGAATTTTAACTAGATTATAGATATTTCAGTTTGTTTAGCTGCTATCATATTTTTATTTTGTTACTGTGTTGTATGTCTCTCTACCCAGAACTGTTAACATTCTTTTACAAATAACTTCATTAAAAATAAAATCATAAAAACTATCCAAATGGGAAAATGGGCTCCATTTGGTAGTATCCTGTTGATTATAAAGATGAAGACAGCAGCATGCACCAAAGGATAAATTTTCTCACAAACTGTTCAGGATTGCATTGTATTGTTATAGCTGAATTGGTAGATATTTTTGTACTGAATATTTGCTCATAGCTTTGCATGAGGTGTTTCCTTCTAGGCCCCAAGAACAAAGAATGAAATGATGCATTATTTCTTATTTTTTGTTATTGGTTTTCACCTATAGACAAGATCTTTTATCATTTCAATCTTTGCAATGATTTGTTGGTAGCAAAATTCATCTCAGAACATGCTAACAATTGGAGAATGTATAACTGTCATTTTATTAAAACAAGCAGGTTATGTTAAGACACAGTTCTATTGCTATCGTGAATGAATGAAGAATGCGAGAGGCATAATAGAGTTCTTATGTAATATTACAGAGATTAAAAATTTCATTGTATTCATTTGATCCAGTGGCAAACAATTGGTTTTCAACTAATAGGGGGTGTGAGTATAATGCACAGAAATCTGGCCTTCTCCGTGTTCTGAAGGATTATACTTTGTGATATAGGGTTCTTAACCTTTGAAAAATGGGGCTGCTTTCCTGTTGATATTCCAACAATTTGATATTAAATACTATTATGAATAGAAGGAATTGTGAAGACACCCATGATCAGCATCCTTGAGTACTGCTCATCCTTGAGCAGTTTTTTAGAGACATACAGTTTTAGAGACATACAGTTACAGACATACAGTGAATCAAAACCTATTCATTGATATTAAAAAGGTTACAAAATCCATTATGTATGTCATAATTGGAGTAATTGTAGCATGTGTATAGAGATAAGTGTTAGTTCATTCCAGATAGATACACAAACAAGTTAAGTTAGAGTACATGCAGAATAAGGAAACCTTTGATAAGTATCTTCTATTGTCTAATCTTCTCTTGCTTTTATTTTACAATCCTCTTGAGAAAGTGCTAGTTACCTCATGGTAAGTTAACCATTTATGTTACTTATAATTTCTTGTCTCTAAAATGCTTCTTATTCTAAAAGCTGCAAAGGTGTTTTGGGGCACAACCTAAATTCTGGTCACAAAAAGGAGCCTGGATAGCTCAACAGACTAAAAGCCTGTTATTAACATTCAGCTGTCTGCAATTATTGCAAGTTTGAATCTCCCCAGGCTCAAAGTTGACTCAGCCTTCCATCCTTTCTAAGGTAGGTAAATTGAGGACCCAGTTTGTGGGGGCAATAAGCTGACTTTGTATAAAATATACAAAATATACAAAAGTAGGCTATTGCTTAACGCATTATAAGCCACCCTGAGTCTCCGGAGAAGGGCGGCATATAAATCTAATTTTTTAAAAAATATTACTGTTATAATCAGAACAACTACCTGCACAGACTTCCTTCACTCTGTTCTAGATTCCCTAAAAATCTCACATAAAGTAAATAAAGCAAAAAAGTGGGAAAATTGGGTTGATGGATAGGGTGTCAAATTTTGAAACCCAAATGCATTACCACATGTGGTTCTGAATTTTTAAAGCTTTATTCTTAAGCACTATCGGTTGCTCAAATACGTTTCCTTCCTTGTTCTATGTACAGTGAAAGCATTTTCCTTCAATTATTTTTACAGCTGGATTTCTCATATGCATAGTTATCATAGTAGGCAAAGGTAGTATGTATTACCATAAATGTTATTAGCATTCTTTGCTATGTTGTGCACCATAGATTTGCTCAGGTTAAAAGCTTGTCCTAAGGCTGAAGACCTTTTACCAGCTTTGGTGAATATAATATAGGTAATCTTTGCTTTATTCATTCAGCAACTGTTTGAAGTTATGATGGTGCTGGAAAAATAATGTTACAGTCAATTTATGACTATTTATTACCTCTGCAGCATCCCACAGTCAAAAGATCACCATTACACTCTGTACATGTTGTTCCTGTCTGCCCTGTGCTTTTTTATCCCCAGCCCTCAACCCCATTGCTTACAGAGCACAGAGACAGGAGATAAAGTGATTTTATGAGAATAAGCTTGTTTGCTCTTTAATCATGCTGGCAGCCCAGGGCTGGGATAGGAATAGGGGTAGGAGCGCTTGGGGCTGTGACTCCTAAATAGGGAAAATGGCTCTAACAGATCCCAAGAACAACATCAGAACTCTTTGTCCAGAAGAATACAGTGCTAGGAATAACTAAGATACTGCACAGAACCCTCAAACTCCAAGGTCCTATGGTAGAGGACCCAAGATTGAGGAAGACACAGGCCGCCCATATGGGTGAGAAGGGAATATTTTTCAAGGAGTATTTTTCCTAGCATTTCCCTGCAGGGACCAGTTTCCTCCCTCCTCCCATTAACTCAGTGTTTATCCATTTGGTTGTACTAGGAATTGATTGACTGGCTTGCCACCTGAGCTTGACCATGGTCTTAGAGAGAGTGACTGGCCCAAGGTCACCCATCTGGCTTTTATGGCTAAGGGGGGTTGGTGGACTAGAACACACAGTCCCCTGGTTTCTACTCTGGTGCTTTAACCATTAGACCAAAGTATACATATATTTAAATACTTTCTATTTCATCCAGAGTTGTATGGATGTACACCCCACTGAGCAAGAGGAGACTTTTTATTTATTAAACTTGTAGAAAACGAAGTATTCCACTAGAAGTTGTTTGACAGATGGACACAGTTTTAATAAGTCTAGAATATCAGGAGTTCCAAAGTGTGTTTCCATACTTGGACAGCTAGTTCATTTTGCTGAAACGCAAAGCTGTACTTTAGTTTGTTTTTCAATTATATTTGTGCTGTTTTATGAATCAGTAAGATTTAAAATGTACTAATTTTCGAGCACAAATGTTTATCGTCTTGATTAATGCTCCCTCTGGTGGTACACTTTGGATTCTATAGCATATCCGTTTTGGTCCTGAAAGGGTTTGTTGTTAATAAAGTTGATGAATCTATTTATGTTACAATTGTGCCTGTGATCATAATTAACTTTCTATATTTTATAATAAAATAGATGGAAAATGTCTTATATTATTGGCCTCCTGTCATATGATTTAGTACTGTGTTCTCATAGAAGCACAAAAATAACTGAATAAACAAGTGCTAATGTAACAACTCTGTCAGTAATTTCCTGAGGAGCTGTGGTATTTGTACTGCTACCAATCAGTTATAATATTGTGTATTGAGGCTTGAGTTACCAATTGGATGTGTTACCATCAACTTGTTAGCTGGTAGGAGCAGTTGTGTTTTATATAACAGTTGTAATGTTTTTTAGATACACAGCTAGTCTTGCACATTATATAACCTACACATTTATTTGCTTCAAAACTCTGCATTGAATTTTGCATGTCACTTTTCTGAATGGAATGGCTAATTTTTTGCTTAAACTTTAGTGTTGGAAGTCTTACAAAATAGCATTATTGTAGATGCTGGTCCCATTACCACATTCTAGGGAACCGGGTAGCTTGTTTTGGGTTTGGTTGCTGTTCTTTTCTGTGTAATACACTTATTGTATGCAAACCTGTCCTGCTAGGCCAGGGGTGTCAAACTCTCGTCATCACAGCGGCGTCACGTGACGTATCGGGACTTTTTTCTTCTTTGCTAAACCGGGCATGGATATGGTCAGTACGTGATGCATCCGGCTTGCGGTATGGGAGTTTGACAGCCCTGTGCTAGGCAATCCCGTTTCAAAAGTTATAGAATAAGTACAAGAAATGGAACGCTCGGGTTATTCATGGCTTCTGGGGGACACAGAAGAATAAGACGCAGCAATCTTGCTTTGTTTCATTTGCCTCACGGAGCATTCCTTTATCTCTGGATATGTTTGTATTCTTATCTAATGCTAGTTTCAGTGAGCTCTCCCAAAGAAATTTGCAACATGATCACAGAGGTAATAAAACGGCCAATTGGAAATAGCTGTTATAAGGCTTGGTGAGTAATAAAGAGTCTGGGGAAAACATTAGTTGTTGGTTCAGTAATTATGGTTTCAACTGTAAGGTGGATGCCACAGATCAAAAAAGACTTATCATCCTTATTCAGTAATAAACCTGTGAAACCTTGAAGATGATTTGAATGCATGAGAACATTAAAATATGTGTTGTGGCACTGTGCAAAGACATCATTTGTGGAACAGACCACAACTAATTTGCACTGCAATCGTAATCAGTGCAATTGGAGCTCTATATGGCGGAAATGGGCCAATAAAATACTCTGCCAGGCCAGTATTCTTTCACTTGATAAAATCAAGCACCATATCATCATTTTGGGGCTTATCTTCTGCTTTGTTAGCCAAATAAAAAGCTATACAAGTTACACATTTCATAGTCAAATAAAGGCTTTTTGATTTCCGATTTGATTGTTTTGCTAAAAATCTAATGACCCATAAAACACATGACATAATACAAACATACAAATACATCTATACATTTGTTGTGTATACTACTTACTATAGTACTGTTCTGAAATAGAAGTCCAAAGAATTTTTTTCCAAAATCCAGACAAGGCACAATTATGCTTAAAAAACTGTTTTTTATGATCTTAACTATTCCATGTAGTCCTTTGAATTTGAAAGCCAAAAGGTACCGTATTGTGGAGTATAAGGGAAGATGGTTATGGTATCAGTTTTAGTTCCTTAAAGCAACTATTGTATGTCTCTCCCCCCCCACCCCGATTATATGGTTGACCATGCATAATTGCAGGAAAACACACAATTGGTATAAGGAATTGCAAGTGGAGTTCTAATGCCGTTTTCTTTCTGAGATGGCTACTGTTAATGTGTTTTAGAGAAAAATATATCCAATTATTAATTTTGTTTTACAGGTAGTCCTCAACTTACAAGCATTGATTTAAGATTGTTCAAAGTTATAACAGTACTGAAAAAAGTGACTTATGACCAGTTTTCATACTTACAACCGTTGCAGCAATCCACATGGTCATGATCAAAATTCAGGTGCTTCACAGCTGGCATATATTTATGACACTTGCACTGTTCTGAGACCACAAAGTTTGTAAACTTTGCAGCCGGATTCTGATAAGCAACATTAGTGGGGGAAGATTTGTATAAATCACTTAACTGCAGAGATTAGTTTAACAACTGTGACCAAAAGGTTGTAAAATAGGGCAAAACTCAAAAACTGCCTTGGTTAACAACAAAAACTTTGAGCTCAATTGTCATTGTAACTTGAGGACTACTTGTACCCTTTCAGGTTTGGTAAACAGGAACAAAAAAGGTGAGTATAAACAATAAATAAACGTTGGGATTGACCTGCTTTGTACATTGAAATTTGTGGCATAGTATTTATTTATTTATTTGTTTGTTTGTTTGTTTGTTTATTTATTTGTTTAATTTATTTGTCAAACATGTACAAGATAACAAGTATAGGTATGAACATAAACATGAACAAAGGAAGTAAATACAGATAAATGGGGACAGTAAGACAGGGATGGTAGGCACACTGTTGCGTTTATGCATGCCCCCTTTACGGACTTCTTAAGAATGGGGTAAGGTCCATGATAGACAGTTTGAGATTTAAGCTGTGAGGGTTTGAGACTGCAAATTAAAATATATACGTTTGTAATGTTTATTTTAATGTTTATGGTACTAAACTGATAGTACGATATTTGGCTATTTTTTTTTCATTTTCCAATATAAGGGGATGGCTACCATTCCTTAAACTCTTTTCTATTTCTTTACAGAAGACAACACCAATGAAGCTTTCTTGCTGCAGAAAAGTCTTAGTGAAAAAGTCTCCCTATACAGAGGTGATATCACAGTGCTTGAGATTGATGCCATAGTTAATGCTGGTAGGTTTTATAATACTTTTCATGTCATATTTAGTTTCTTTGTTGTTGAGTGTTCTAAGAAACTTCTGGAAATCTCCAGAATAATGCGGGTGGAGGAAAAAGTGGCCTCAGTTGATGCTAATAATATTAACATTCTCTATTGTCAGGTATATCCCAAGGAAATTCATATTTGTGGCCTCATAAAATAGGTGAATGTCTATTGTTTTGCTGAATGCTTAATTTTAATTTAATTTCTGCTGGTCAGTTGAGCAATGAACTAATGCATTACAATGAAATGTATCCCTCTTTTCAAATCTTACTGAGCTTTCTGTCAGGAGCTGTCAGAATGAGTACTTTGGGAAGAAAGGCAAGGATATTTTTGTGTGGTTGAGATACATTATGAATGGAATAAATAAGTTATTTTTATATTATATTATATATTTATATTAAATAAGTATATATTTAAAATATGAAAAGAATTTCTACAAAGTGGCAGCCTTCATTATCTTTATGTGGGTATGTATGTATGTATGTATGTATGTATGTATGTATGTATGTATATTTGTAATAATTTTTGTTCTTACTATTAGATCTTTCTTTTTCCTGAAATTATGATTTGAATTTTGGTTACAGATGATTTTACAGTTTCTCAGATTTCTTATTTTTAAAAGGTTTTGTAAATAATTTGCTCATATTCTGAAAGTATATGCAAGAAATATCTTGCATATGTGTTTTGCATTCTGGAATATTTTTCTGATTTATCCTAAGCTTTGGTTCTGTTATTATCACTGCAGTTATGAACTGATATTAAAATAATGATGGTCAAAGGTATTTAATGTTATGCTAGATTCAATATCAAACCAGAATTTGAAATTTCAGGTACTCTGCCTAGGTATATTTGCAGTATCTATCTGGAGGGCACTAGATTGGGAAAAACTGAGCTAATTCATTATCTTTCTTTTATATATATATAAATTTATTTAAAAAATAAAGAGAACATAAAAATGAACACAAATACAGAAAAAAAAAGCAACAAAAACTTCCTTCTTTTGTACCTCTGTAATTGCAGCTTCTGTGCATCATTTGAGATTTTCCTATGTGCCGTCTAGGACCTTGTTTCGTGAAAGAAGGATCTAGCTGCTGTGTAAAAGAAAACCAGTGCATGAAATATAGCCCCTTTTGGAATGAACAAGTCCTGAGGAGGGCACAAAAAGAGGCTCCAGGTGTACTTGTAAAGAAGTCTGGGAAAGAAGTCAGTGAGAAAAGAATACTCTGACTGTTCCACTATGGGTGTGTGATGTAGCACAGCGTTCCCCAACCTTTCTGGCTTTATGGATCAGTGAAGGGGGGAGAGGGGATGTTCCATGCGAACAGTGTGCAAGCACGTGTGCAGCTCCATTTGTATGAGTGGCAAGCACACTCACCCCACTGCTCGCACAAATGGAGCATGCATACACATGCTCACCCACTGCTCGCACAAGTGGAGATGCGCACATGCCCACCGCTTCCACGGCCCGGTTCAAAAAAGTTAAAGGCCCAGGTATGGGCTGTGGCCCAGGGGTTGGGGACCCTGCTGTAGCGGACATGGCAGCAGTGGGCAGGGCCTGGTGGGCGTGCAGTGGGTAGGAAGGTGGCAAAAATATGGTTGTAAATTCAGCTGGGTCCGAGTGTGCCTGAATTTTGTTTTTGTGACATGGGAGCACAACAGAGCTGGAATTTTGAGAACCAGTTATAAATCTCTTTGTTCAGTGTTGTCATAACTTTGAATGGTTGCTAAATAAATGCATGTTAAGCAAGGACAATCCATACATTTAAATTTAGTTATTATACTTCCTGAAGGTTTATAAACTACTTAGTTGTAGAGTACTCTAAGGAAAATTCACTGCAGTGTGGTAAACAAGAAAATTAGAACAATAAATGATAACATGATATAAAACAATAATATTAATTCCACATCCATCCCATTTAAGAATGTCATTCTCAGTAAAAATACTCAACTAACCTACATCAGGGTGGAAACCCACCATTCAATCGGTTCTTGAACACTTTCTGAAATAGTCAAGTCTTTGCAGCTTTCTAAATGTCAATAAGTTGAATCCTTATATGACCTTGGGCAGAGTGCTACTCCAAATAACAGGCAAAGCACATAATAACCTGGCAATGGCTAAGAGCAGGCAAGTTGAAGAAAGAGACCAAGGGGCTAATTCTGGCTGCTGCAGAAGACCAAGCCTTAACAACAAATGCATATAAAGAGCCATGGTGGGGCAGTGGTTAGAATGCAGTACTGCAGGCTACTTCTGCTGATTGCCGGCTGCCAGCAGTTTGGCAGTTCGAATCTCACTGGCTTAGGTTGACTCAGCCTTCCGAGGTCAGTAAAATGAGGACCCATATTGTTGGGGGCAATATGCTGATGCTGTAAACCACTTAGAGAGGGCTGTAAACCACTGTGAAGTGGTATATATGTCTAAGTGCTATTGCTATTGCTAAATGCAAAATTGAGAAGACAGCAACAGACAGCAAGTGAGGCCTCTGCAAAGAAGCTGAAGAGTGGATCAGCTGATTAGCTGTTGCAAGAAGATTGCACAGATTGACTACAAACAATGGCATGAGAAAGTAGCAACAATGGTACATTAGAATATCTGCAAGAAATACTATTTGCCTTTAAACAAGAACCACAGAATACACCAAGTAATAGAAAATGAAGAAGCTAAAGTGCTTTGGAGCTTTAGAATTCAAACAGATAAGCAACTGCCACATAACACTCAGACTTAACAATTATTGATAAGAAAGATTTTTAAAAAGTCTGGTTATTGGATGTGGCAGTCCTTGGAGACCGCAGACTATAAGATAAAGGAATTGAGAAAAATCACAAAAAACAAAGGCCTGCAAACAGAAGTAGAACAACAGGCAAAAGAAAGCAAAGGTAGTACCAATAGTGATAGGTGCCTTGGGTGCAATCCCAAAACAACTTGAGCACTACTTGAACACCATCAGAATAGACAAAATTACCATCAGTCAATTGCAAAAGGCATCTTTCTTTGGAATAGCTTTACCCTACAATGATACCCCAGGTCATTGGGAAGATTTCGATAGGTGGATAAAAATGCCAGATCCAGTCTAAGTATCTGGTGCACTGTGTGACCAATCATATTTTTATTAAACTTGTATCTAATTAGAACACTAGAAACCACTTCTTATGAATGATTCAGGGCTAGAAAATGGCTGGACCGCTTGTCAGAATGACTAGATTGACATGGTCCAGGTCTAGAAAAAGGAAAAAGGAAGTTTCTCAGTTTTTCTGGCATGATTCACCATGGTTCACTTCTAGAATAAAGTTTTTTTTATGTAACTGCTAACCACATCTGCCTAGTTTTTTTCAAGATCAGTTAAAGCTGGTTAGGTGCTGCCACCTGCTGTTAGACTATTTCAGTTACTGGAAGATGTACATTATATTCTTAATATCTATTAATATGAGCATTCCTTTAAAACTGAAGCTTAGTGGCCATCTCTACATCTTACAATAGCCACTTGTCCTGTCTACTGTACATTATGGGAAGAAATATCTATCTTAAGTTTTCCATAACTTGATTCCAGTGTATGATCTTAGGTTCTAATAATTTCAGAGAAAGCCTTTTTCTACCAATTTCCCAATTACAATTTCTGTAATAACTCTTTCTTCAGAAGGGACTTGTTCCAGCATTTTTATATTCTCAATTGCTCTTTTCTGCATCTTTTCAGTATTTAAGTAGATTTTTAAAAACTGAACTTAAATAAAAAAACAGGAGTAAGATAATATAAGAAACACCCATTAAAATATAGGTTGTTCTTTTAATTGCATAGAGCAGAACATTTTATTGTTTGACATTTTCTCTGGTTTCCTTTGACCTTCAGAAAGTTTCTGGTTTGTTGCATTGTAATTGTATGAACTATAACTTCCCTGTCAAGCCAAAAATTAAACTTTAGGGGAGAAACAGGGTGTTTATATGTTGAATTGTGAACTGAATATATTAGCTCTGAATTATGTTTAAATGAATATGTTAGTATGGTCTGTTTACTAAGTTACACCTCCCTGTATAAGTAGTTTGTTAATGCATAATCAGTCACTAAGATTGCTGTGCATCAGAAGCTTAATGAACAGGTGAAGGGAAAAGAGGAATTTAAATCTGAAATTGATCTGACAGCCTATCTCTGATTACTAATCCATTTCATTTGGCAACATAATTTATCATATAGTTAAAATTGTCTACTTGTAGCTTTCCAGAAGGAAATTAATTCAGAAGCACGCCCAATAATATTAGGCTAAACCAATCTATTTAAATATTGCGGCAGTGCCAAAGAATGAAATGCTATATTGGGAGGATGCCTTTGAAAAGTCATCATTCTTGATTTTAAATTGGCATAGACAGAAAAACCAACTACGTGTGGTCTTAAGTTTTTGTTCTTCAACACATTATTCACGTATGATAAATGACACATTTATACTGAAAAGGATTAGAGGTTTTCTCGAGTGTTCTGGATTGAAACAGTATGAGTATTGAGAACGTTTTTGCTACATTCCCAATGATGCTTAGGGATGCTGTCTAGCAGTAGGAAGCAAAAGAAAGTCATCCCCAGAACAGTAAGTGGAGTTATAATGAGAGGGTGCAAATTGCTATAAAAGCAGATGTTAGAAATGGATGGGCAAGGCTTTCCGGTTCCTTCAGGTTCGCTCTGCAAAAGAGATATTATTATACCTTTCCTCCAAAATTGCAGAGGACAAAACATTAAAGGACATTAGGAAGAAAAAGTGCTGCAGTGCGATACTGAATAGGTAATTGGTTAAAGTTCCCTCTTTATTTACTGCGATTGCTCCTGACCTAATTTGTCCTCTTCTACCTGAAAGCTGTGTCAAATAGCTACTGCTGTATTGCTCCTCTACCTCTTGGACTCACTGTGACCAGGAGGACTGTGCTTGGGGAGCCACACTGGTATATTACTCTGTTTAGGAAAAGGAAGAATTATTAAGAAGGATCATGGCAACCAATACATCACTAGAAAAATGGAGTTTGAGTCAAAAATAAAGCCAGTCTATGTAGGACCTAGTTTCCAGGGGTATCGTCCTGATTTCCAAATGGACTGCTGCACATTCTTCATTCAGCAAGATATTCAGAAGAGCACTGATAGAACTCTGGACTGAATGATATCTAAGGACTTTAAGTTACTGTATGTATATACCTGACAGCTATATAACATCTGGGAAATAGATTTAGATTTAAACAATTTTATAGCCAGAGGTGTGCTCGTGTCTCCTCTAGTATAAAAAAGACCAGTATGACTTAGTGCTATTGTTAGCCTCATCAGAAGTGATTTAATTTGCTTGCACTAGACTCTTGAGTATTGAAATTCTATACCAACATATTTGAAGAATAAAGCCAATGAGATTATTCTCCTCCTTTGATGTGCGGTTGGCATTGCAGTGTATCAATTCCTTCAAGAGTTCTCTAATTTTGGTTTTAGAATAGTTTATTGTGTGCCTTTCTTCTGTACAGTTATCTGCTAGGATCCATACACTCTTTTGAGGCTAACTTGAGTTAGAGAAAGGACAGTCATAACATTGGCACAGAGAAGTGCAACCAGCAAACTATTATTAAATGTTGGTGATAGTGGTGGTAGAAATTGGCCTCGCTTAGGATGCTAGCTACATACATATTGAAGCATGTGTGGGGTTGGGGTGGGGGGAAGAGATACAATCCTGTTTTATTCCTTTCTGGATTGAGATATCTTCAGAGAGGAGACTGCTACTATCACGTCTAATTTGTGTCATGGTGCTTTCATGCAACATCCTAATTAGATAAGAAACCTCCATTTTATAGAGGAATGAAGCAGCTTCTACCAGAGTATTTCTCAAGGGATGGAAACAAAGGGTGGTTTTAAATCAGTGAAGACAACAGATAAGAAGTATGAGTAAACACGTGAGTATTTCTTTACTAGAAACTGCAGAAAGGGATATTGGTTGCCTATTGGACCTGACGTTCACTTGTTTACTGACTTTTTTCCCCTTCACTAAACTGGGCGTGGGCAGTACGTAACACATCTAGCCCATGGACCGGGAGTTTGACAGCCCTGTTCTAGAAAGAAAGGTGCCTATGCTCAGCTGGTAATATGTAGGAGGCTGCTTGGATGATAATTGGAAGAGTTAATGCTGTTACTTTTCTTGAAAAATGAGACAGAAATAACATGATCCCAATCTTTAGGTATTTGGAAGGTGTTATTAATATGTTTGATTAAAGAAGCCAACGGGGGAATTGGTTTCTAATAGTGTGGCAGTCATCAGGTCACTGCTGGGAGTTTTCCCATTGTTAACTGATTAATTAGTTTAACAGTTTCCAAATGAGAGATTGATGGCCAGAGACGGCAATCTTTTAAGGAACATTGGTTGAGAAAAAGGACTGGTAGGAATGAACACATGTTGCTGTTAATGTACTAACTGTAACTAATTTACAGTAAAGTAAAATTAGTTAACTTGGTCTTGTTTCCTGTCTGGTCTACCTGGGAAGGCTGACATCAATCTTGCAAGTTTGATAGTACAAATCTCTCTTTCCTCCACCTTATTCAGCCTGATAAGTTAGGAAGATTCCCTTTTTACTTTCTTTCTCTGCCTTAATTCAGCTGTAGTCTATGCCCACTTTTACCTGATTATTCCCTAGGCAGCATCCCTCTGTCCCACCCCCCAGCTCCCCAAACCATTCCCACATATCATTGCAGTGGGTGACAGAACCCCAGTGGGAATGCATGGCTTATTGGAAGTGGTATTATTTTTCCAGACTGCTTTTCTATTTCCCTGGATGCTGTTTTTATAAGTTTGGGTGCTATATTGTGTGTCTCCAAGAGTCATAATGGAATCAGGGAGGTTTATGAATCCAATAAATACATAAATAGAGAGGTTATTCCACCATTTATAATGGATTGCTTGCATATTGAATCTCTGGAAGATAACAGTTAATGAAAATGAATCTGGATGTTCAGTGAGGGGGTTGTGTATTGGAACAATTGCCAATTATATTAGAAGGACTCTTGCCTTAGAAAGAGAGTTACTGTAGTTTTGTCTTATCATGCTGCCACAAAGAATTTTCCCATAAAAGAGGAACAGTTGTATCTGCTGACCTTGTACATGAAGCATTTTTGCCTATACTGAAGTTAATAATTCTAGGGTAATTTTTTATGCTGTGATTGTGTTGTTAAACTATCTATATATGATCCAGCAGTAACTAATTTAAGAGATTTTCTGAGGCTAAGCATAACAGTTAGTATGGGGAACATGGGATTATAATAAAATTGGTTTTGTTCTTTTGTCAGCTTTGAAAGATCCATTACATTCATCTTTTCTTTAAAAGCTAAAATATTGGAACTGGTCGTTTGGTGTGTCTCTTATAGATACCTAAGGGAATTTGTATAGCAGTACTGTATTTACCTTTACAAAGTCTAAAGGTTTGACAATAAAATGGAGCTTGGAGTATCCCTATATTTGGAAACTAGAGATCTGTTATCATTTTTGTTAGCAGAAATAACAAGAAATGTATATCTAATTTGCAAGCAACAACAGAAATGAATTCTTAAAAAGTTACAGAATAGCTTGGTAATAGCATGTATGTCATCATGGCCTTTCTATCATTTTGAAATCTCACATACTGAGTATACTATACTTTCCAGGATTGTCAGCATTAGAAGACCTGTGTCATGTCATGCAAAATCTGATTTTGGAATTCTTATATTAAATCGTACAATATTTCTATGATGTATTTTATTTCTTGCAGGTTTATGGGAAGTAGATGACTTTGTCATGTAAAATTGCTGACAATTAATTCAGTACAGTCTAATAACAGGAATCATGCATAAAGTTTACAAAGCAACCAGAACTGGAAGAAGAAATAAAAATAAAACTGTGGCTTAGTTATCATCATGCCTGCTGTTCATAAAAATTGGCCAAGATACTTGTGAAGTGCTGTGCTTTTTCATTGTTTAGACCAGGGATGTCAAACTCAAGGTCCGGGGCCCAGATCTGGCCCATCGGGTGCTTAGATTTGGCTCGCAGGGCCGCCCTGGAAATAATGAAGGACAGGTCCGCAGTGGCTCTGCCAGAAAAAACGGAACTCGTGAGGGCCACCTTCAGGAGGCTGTCCCAGCCGAAAATGGAGCTCGGGAGTCTGTTTTCGCTGGCAGAGTGCTTGGGCCACCACAGGTGCACCCCTGACACAAGTGACATCATGCTGGCCATGCTCACCATGGCCACGCCCACCCTGGCCCCTCAAGATCAAACACAACCCTGATGCGGCCCTCAAATCGAGTTTGACACCCCTAGTTTAGACCATGTGTGTATGTTTATTGCTATTGTTGCCAGTAGCTCTGGTTAACTTTTTTGTTTGTTTTTTGTGTGGGAAATAAATCATGAGTACATTAGCAATCCCGCAAGCTATTTATTTGAGGGCTCTGTCACACAGAAAATAGAAAAGTAAAAGTGAAGTGCGAATATATAAATAATGTGATTATATGACTTCGTGCTTACATATTGGAGAG
This sequence comes from Pantherophis guttatus, assembly GCF_059756535.1. Taxonomy (NCBI): domain Eukaryota; kingdom Metazoa; phylum Chordata; class Lepidosauria; order Squamata; family Colubridae; genus Pantherophis; species Pantherophis guttatus. The sequence goes on along the minus strand of NC_142063.1, from coordinate 197,166,857 downwards.
TAGAAACATTAGAGACATATTTATAACTTTCTGCATACAATAAACTTCTATGAGAACTTAATAGCATTGTTGGCATACATGTAGGTATAAGTTTTAAAAAAACAGCTTTATCTAGTGATGATATACTACAGTAGGTTGCTGTTCTTCCAGTAGAATGGATTGTTAGTCCATGCCATGATTTTCCACTCACATTTCAGATCTTCTCTGAAAAATTGATGTATTTTCTGGTGCAAATTTGGGAAGCACACAGAGGATAAGATGGGGAGAGTAATAGGATGGCCCATCGTGTGAGCAGGAAGCCACTGAAGTAAATTTGGATATAGCTCAATTATCTTCAAAAGGCAGGATTTATAATCCTTACAAGTTATGAAAAAAACCTCAATATTAGAAAGTCAGAATATGATACTTACTTTTTGTCTAATTATTCTTTGTGGTGGCAGTTGTTTCAGATTAGAATTATTTTAATAGGCTTATGGTCATGGGGGATTTCAACCTGCCGTCCGTGGGTGAGATGTCTGAGATGGCTCGGGAGTTCATGGCTTCCATGACAGCTATGGACCTGTCCCAGTTAATTCACGGCCCTCCCCACACAGGGGGAAACACGCTGGATCTGGTTTTTGTCTCTGGACAGTGGTTGAGGGATCTTGAGATAGGGGATATAGTTACTGAACCCTTGTCATGGTCAGATCAATCTCTCCTTCGTCTCGACTTTCGAACCGCTGCACCCCGCCGCAGGGAGGTGGAGCCGGTAAGATGGTTCCGCCCCAGGCACCTGATGGAACCTGACAGATTCCAGACGGAGCTTGGGCCATTTCCTGAGGCTCTGGCACACGCCTCGACTGGAGACCTGGTGGCCGCCTGGGATAGGGCGGCTGCTGGAGCTCTGGATCGGGTCGTGCCTTTGCGGCCTCTGACCCGGCGCCAATCTCAGTTGGCTCCTTGGTTTACCGAGGAGCTGAGGAAGTTGAAGCGCCGGAAAAGACGCCTAGAGAGTAGTTGGAGGGCCAGTCTTTCTGAATCTGACCGGACACTAGTAAGATCCCACATTAGAAATTACCTAGTGGCGATAAAAGCAGCGAAATGTAGCTATTTTGCTGCTCTTATTGCGTCATCAGATAACCGCCCGGCCGCCCTCTTTAGGGTGACCCGCTCCCTGCTCCATCAGGAAGCGCGGGAGGACCCCTTGGAGGGTAGAGCCGAGGATTTTGTTCAGTATCTGTATGACAAAATCACTCAGATTCGGGAAGATTTGGACTCCGACTGGGTAGTCTCAGGGGGAGAGACGGGGGCAGGTCTTGAGAATGTTATCTGGGATGAGTTTGATCCTGTGACCCCTGAGGACATGGACAGGATTCTGGGTAGACTGAATGCGACCACTTGTTTATTGGACCCGTGTCCTTCCTGGTTAGTACTGGCTTCCCGGGAAGTGACACGAGGCTGGCTCCAGGGGATTATAAATGCTTCGCTGGGTGAGGGTGACTTCCCCGCCGCCTTGAAAGAGGCGGTGGTGAGGCCTCTCCTCAAGAAGCCTTCCCTGGACCCGGCAATGTTGGTAAATTATCGTCCGGTCTCCAACCTTCGCTTCGTAGCGAAGGTTGTTGAGAGTGTGGTCGTGCAACAGCTCCCCCAGCACCTGGATGAAACGACGTATCTAGATCCGTTCCAGTCGGGCTTCAGGCCCAGGTACAGCACGGAAACGGCATTGGTCGCGTTGGTAGATGATCTCTGGAGGGCTCGGGACAGGGGATGCTCCTCTGTCCTGGTCCTGTTAGATCTCTCAGCGGCTTTTGATACCATCGACCATGGTATCATGCTGCACCAGCTGGAAGAGTTAGGGGTGGGAGGCACTGTGTTGCGGTGATTCTCCTCCTTTCTCTCTGACCGGTCGCAGTCTGTGTTGACAGGGGGGCAGAGGTCAACCCCGAGGCCCCTTATATGTGGGGTGCCGCAAGGGTCGGTCCTCTCGCCCCTCCTGTTCAACATTTATGTGAAGACGCTGGGCGAGATCATCCATGGTTTTGGGGTGAAGTGCCACCAGTACTCTGATGACACCCAGCTGTACATCTCCACCCCAGACCACCCCAACGATGCCCTTGAAGTGATGTCCCGGTGCCTGGAGGCCATGCGGATCTGGATGGGGAGGAATCGGCTCAGGCTCAACCCATCCAAGACCGAATGGCTGTGGTTTCCGACGTCCCGATATAGTCAGTTGGTGCCATCACTGACTATTGGGGGCGAATCATTGGCCCCCCGGAGAGGGCGTGCTGTCTTTAGAAGAGCACTTGACGGCCGTGACCGGGAGGATTTTTCATCAGGTTCACCTGATTCGCCAGTTGCGTCCCTTTCTGGATCGGGACTCGTTACGCACGATCACTCATGCCCTTGTCACCTCCCGCCTGGACTATTGCAACGCTCTCTACATGGGGCTCCCCTTGAGGAGCACCCGGAGACTCCAACTGGCGCAGAGTGCGGCCGCGCGGGTGGTAATGGGAGCGACATGGCGCTCCCATGTAACACCTCTCCTGCGCGAGCTGCACTGGCTCCCGGTGGTGTTCCGGGTGCGCTTCAAGGTTTTGGTCACCACCTTTAAAGCGCTCCATGGCTTAGGACCTGGGTACTTGCGGGACCGCCTACTACCACCAATAGCCTCCCACCGGCAGGTACGCTCCCATAGAGAGGGGCTCCTCCGGGTGCCGTTGGCCAAACAATGCCGACTGGCGGCCCCCAGGGGGAGAGCCTTCTCTGTGGGGGCACCTACTATCTGGAACGAGCTCCCCCCAGAGATACGGAGGATCCTGGATCTGCGCACCTTCCGCCGCGCTTTAAAGACCTTATTATTTCACCAGGCGGGCCTGGCCTAATTTTCTCCCTCTTTTATAGAAGACTTTTAATTTTTAAATATCTTTTAGTATTTTATATATTCAATTTTAAAGTTGGTTTTAAATAGTTTGGGGTTTTAAATTTGTCGGGGCCAAAATTATTTAATTTGATTTTATTCTACTTTTAAATTTTGTATGTATGTGTTTTATTGTTTGGCTGTGCACCGCCCTGAGTCCTTCGGGAGTAGGGCGGTATAGAAATCAAATCAAATCAAATCAAATCAAATCAAATCAAATCAAATCAAATCAAATCAAATAAATAAATAAATAAATAAATAAATAAATAAATAATATAAAAATTTCAAGATTAAAACAGTTTTTCTCTATATCTATTTTGAATATATTTTGTTTCTTTTCAGTTTATTTCTGGATTCATCATTTTATGCTGAAGTTGCTATGTTAATTATATCAATTAAGGTAACAGAATAAAATGAAGTGAAACACAAAGTCAGTCATCCAAATAATACAGGTTACCACTTTGTTCTGATAAAATTTGATTCAATTTATTTCCTTTTTCCAGAGTTGCAATAAATTTAGAAAGATGTTAGGGTTATTGTCTCGGCTGTAGATTTTTAAATGTTCTACAAGCAGAACCCAACTAACAACCACAAATGGGAGCAGAATTTCTACTGCTAAATAATGCAATCATAAAGTGAGATGTTATGTGACCGCCTGGCATAGTGATGGAAATCCTGGCAGTTGTTAAACAAATTTCACCAGATGTTAGCCGAGGCCCACCCCAATCCAAGCCACACCAGATTTGCGCCTCCCAGCCCCGAGTCTCAGTAAAACAAGTGGCTGCCTCTAACTTCTCCCACCAGCCTATCGTCCTCCAGTTTCTGCCCTATTGGTTGCCCTGCACCCTGCCTTGTGAGGCAGCAAACAGCCTCAGAACTGTGCTGTGAAGCTGCTTGCCATGCTGTGGCTCAGGGGCTTCTTGGCACACCATAGCTCTATGGCTGCAAGAAGCCCCCGAGCTACAGTACAACATGAAACAGCCATTGCCCTGGACGGCTTAGCTGCCCCAGTCCAGCCCAAGCCATAGTTGCCTTTGCCCTTGCCACCGTACACTGCAAGACCTCTGTGCTCTGCCACTCCAGCTGACTTTCTCTATCTTCTTGCTTCTAATGGTGAAAAGGCATCCTCAGCCTGGCTCTTCATGACACGAAGCCCCTTTGGCTGTATTGCTGGGCTAAGCTGTGGTTGACCATCCAGATGTGCTGCAGCTCTGGAGCTAATTCTTGCTTTCTTTTGTGCTTGCTCCCTGCAGTGCCAGTTCTGGGGCTTCTGCTTGCTTGCTTGCTTTGCTAGGACTGAGCTTCGGGGCACACCATGGCTTTGGGGTTGCTTGTTGCTAGCCCATCCTTCTGATGCCACAGGCTGGGCTAGGCTTTCTAATGCTGTGGCTTTGAGATGCTTCTTGCTCACTTGCTTCTGCTTCTTGCTGCATCCCAGGTTGCCACTGGGCTTCCTGATGTACCACATTCTGGGGCGACTTTTTGTTTGCTTGCTTCTTCTTTCTGTAACTTGCAGTACCCTAGGCTGTGGCTTCTTGTGGTACTAGAGCTTTGGAGTTGCTTCTTGATTGCTCCTGCTTCTTTTAGTGCCTGAGCTGGGTTTCTTGGTACATTGCAAGAAGCAGAACCAAAAAGCAATCCTAGACCGATGGCACACCAGGAAGCCCAGGCCCACCTGGCTCAGCAACATTGAATCTTGACTCTACTTTCTGATAAGACATTTGTTTGCCTTTGAGGTATGGCATATTTCTTCTTTAATATATTTCTTTTTTCCCATGTTTAGAAATATGATCTGTATGGTATTACAGCTTTTAGTTTTGCATTTACTTTATGTCAAAAGCATATTAACAATTTTTGATTGGGATTGAATGATGGATGGAACAAAACTTTGAATTGCATTTGAATATGTTATAAAAAGCAAATTAATTAATTTTGACTTCCATGATATTAACAATTAATCTAATATGAAGCACAAATGCAGAAAGCAGACAAATCATTTGAGTTGCTCCATGTCCTAGCATTATATTTCTATTTTGCATGTTGTTGAAAGCAGTGTGTTTTTGCCACTAGGGTGTGCTGTGTTTCCATGAATCCTTTTCCTAATAAGACTAGTTGAAAATAGATCCCCTAACTTTGGTAATGTATGGCAACCATGGATTTTTATGTACACTTGATTCCTCTGCGTCTGTGTGGGTTACAATATGCTTTCTTTTACTCATGTAAATAATTGAAAGTCTGTGGCTGCTAACAGAGTTACTTAAAGCTTCAAAAGGGAATACTGTTCTAATGCCACAATCATTTATACTTCTACAAATAAGAGAGACTACCTCAGGGATAGTTTTAGAAAGGTTTTAGCTTTCCTCACACATTATGCAATGGCAGGTATTTTTAAAGCAATATATAGGAGAAAAATAGTCAGCTTTATTAGTGGTCAACTGCTTTATTGATATAAGTAACGCTATTACTAATATCTGTGTCTGAAAAACAGTAAACTCTAATTCTACCTATGATGATGAGTTATGTAACTATTGCATAGAGAATAAAGACCAGAGCATTCTGAGAAGCTTTAACTCCAAATATGTAAAGAGTTTGTTTTAATTACTATTCTGCAGCTTACATTGCCCTAAATGTAAATATGTTGATTTAATGGGCACACAGACTGTTTAAGATCCAAGAAATCAGATTTATTTCAAACACAGTTTAGCTGATAGAAGAAGTTGGTTCATTCTTGAGATGGACAACCTAATAAGCAAGATAGTGCTTAATGAAAATACTGGGTATCAAAGACAATAACCAAATTCCATCCACAGTATGGATTCACCAATGTCTTTATCAGAATCAGCAGTTGGAGATTGTGCAACAATCTGACAGTTTAGCAAAGATTGGGAAATGATGGAAGATATATGATTATGATGTTCAAAACATTACTTTTGATCCCTTCCTTTAATTGAGGTTGGAGTAGGATCAACTGAAGAGTCAATCTCTGTACTACAAGAATTGGGCAGATCATTGAGGTTGGAGTAGGATCAATTGAAGAGTCAATCTCTGTACTACAAGAATTGGGCAGATCATGGCTATATGTATACATGTGTGTTCTTTTTTAAATTACAAACGGAAGGTTTACTAGCACAAGTTAAATAGAGTTATGCTGAGGAATGGGTGGATTTAGTTGTGGATGCAAAATGAGAATTTAGGTATTTGAGTCCATCACTTGATTACTTATTTGCTCCATCTGTAATTTGCCATGCAAATCTGCATTAAAGGTCCAATATACTTTTTTAAAAGTTTCAGAAACCTTTACAGGTTTTGTGAGTTGAATGGGGAAGATTTAACTCCAGCAAAGTGAATTGCCTCTGTATAGAAGTCCTCTGATTCCAGGACAGTTAAATCTTTAGTTTTTGGTGAGGTTGAAATCTCTTAGTAGGAGTTGACTTGAAATTGTAGGTAGAGTGCCAATTCTGCCTACAATTTCAAGTCAACTGCTACTCAATAATTGGCACTTGGCAAGAAATTAAAAATAAACATTATATGAAAATTCCCAGTTGGATATCTACATTGGAGGCGACAATACACCCCAGCACATTGACAGAAAATAATAAGATATAAGGAACTACTAGACCCTCGGGGATTATTAAAAAACCCACAAGAGCTTAGAGACCAAGGTATTGAAATGGACTGGTGGCCCTACTTACAAATACAAACAAGGTATAAAACAGACCAAGAAGAAGGAGGGATAGAGTTAAATCCCAACCGATTAGATAAACTATTTGAATCTAAAGAAGAAAAATTAATTTTAAAAATTTATAAATATCTATTAGAATTTGATTTGGCAGAAGATATAGTAAAAGGGCAAATGATAGCCTGGGTGAGAAATATTGGAAACAATATACAGTTAGAAGATTGGGAAAGGGTGTGGGAAACCAACCAGAGCATGACAAGGTCTGTAGTATATAAAGAAAACCAGTACAAAATGTGGTATCTGGCCCCGTCGAGATTGGCGAAGATGTACCCCAATCTTAGTCCAATCTGCTAGAAATATAAACAGGTACACGGGACTTTCTTCCACGTCTGGTGCTTTGCCCAAAAACAAAAAAATACTGGGAAAAAATTAAAACTTGGTTAAAGGAAATAACGGCGGAAGAAATAGAACTTAAGCCAGAAATCTTGTTATTGGGTATGATTAGAGAAAATATTAGGAAAGAATTGAAATATTTTATATTGCATGTAATCACGGCAGCCAGGCTGGCATTCGCTCAGCTTTGGAAAATGGACCAAATTCCAACAGAACAATTAGTAATTCAAAAAATTTACAATTGCATTGAAATGGACAGGCTAACACTGGAATTAAAGGATAAGGTAGACTCGAAATATTATACGGTATGGAACAAATGGCATGAATGGATAAATCAAAAACAAAGTTCCTAAGATAACAAAATTAACAACTAGACACCGTCAATAATGTGTATGTATGTATGTATGTATGTATGCATGCGTGCATATATATATATATATATATATATATATATATATATATATATATATATATTGTAATTTGTATTATATTGTGTGTATTTTCTTTTTTCTTTTTCTTCTTTTTCTTTTTTCTTTGTGTGTTTCTCTCTTTTCTATGTCTTTCTTTTTCTCTTTAGTTCTTAATGTTCTTCTATCTTTCTTTATTTCATATTTTATATTGTATGTAGTGAATGTGATATTTTATCTTTTTATACTTAATAAGGATTATTTAAAAAAAAAGAAAAGAAAGAAATTATAGGTAGAACCGATGACCAGAAGAGATTTCAGACAGCTTTGTCTAATGCATCAGTTGTGGCCATACTTCCAATAGATGCACTTAGCAGTAGTTATTCATGCCCTTGTCACTTTGCCAATGGATTGCAATAATTTGCTCTATGAAGGGTTGCCCTTGAAAATAATTCAGAGTCAACAGGTAGTGCACAATGCAACTGACGTTTTGCTAAAAACGAGAGCCATTTAGCTATATTACATCTTTATTATAGGAATATATTAGCTACCAGTTTATTTCCATGTACAATTCGTGTAATATCCATATGACTACATCTGAGTTTCAAATGTGTTGTCCAGTAAGTTTTTTATATGAAGATTTATGTTAAATTGTTACCTTTTTGATGTTGATAATTTATATGTTTTGATAATTACTACGGTAGCTGATATTTTGTGATGGCTTCATTTTACTAGTTATACACTATTTAGAGGTGGTGATTGAAGAAGCTTACAATTTCTTCTGCAGCAAGTCACATGAAAGATAGATAAACTTAATTATAAGTACATTAATGTTCTACATTCCTCCAGGAGGGCAAACCAAATACTGGGTTGAAAATCAATTAGGAAATACCTTCAATGGACAAATAATTATACATATCTCTGTAGTTAGTATTGCCCATAAATTATCAATCATGACATACTAAATTTTTACATACTGAAAAATTGAAAGCACGCTCCTTTCTCATAAAATGCTTAAACAGAATACTTCTTAATCATTTTTACTGTTAACATGGGTTCAAGAGGAGCAAGATTCTTTGGCTTTGAAAGCTCAAAATCCAAGCTAGCCAAAAAGTCCTCGAGATGGAAGCTGTGCAAATAGAGTTTCCTTTTTTCTATATGCTTTCATATCAAGACTTTTCTGAACTTTGTTGGTCTGAGTCTCAAACTAGAGGCTTCAAAACCACCATTTCTTATAGTCAACAAGTGCAAGAACTGTGTGTTCAAATCCCACTAAAGAGTTGAATATAGAAGGAGTATTATGTTCATCATCTCTAGTTATTTATAAAAAGTAATAAAAGTGGGATTTTAAAGAATATGAACAAACAAACAAACAGACAAACAAACAAACAAAGGAGGGTACCTACACTTGAAGACTCCCCATGAGGATGAAACTGGTCATATAGTACCTCCTACTGGTTAGTAGCTAATCATTTAGGTCTCCGAGATGGTAAAATGGTGGCTTCAACACTTCAATAGATTTAGGATACTGAATACATTCCTTCATGCCATGTATGGAATACTCTTGATACTTTGGTTTTTAATGTGGAAAAAATAATTATGAAATTTAAAATCTATTCAGAATATATCTTACAGATATTTTTTTAAATTAGCACTTATTTTTAAATCAGCATTAATGTTTTCTAATCTCTTTAGTAACTAATTGCTTTAGTTCATACTTGAGTATATTATACAATGTTAAAGATTCTGCATTCTTGTGAATTCTGTAGTGATTAACACATGGATACCTTATTTATCATCCTTTTTGCCAAGCAGCTTTACTGTAGAATTTTATGTTGGATTGGAAAAAGAAAATTACATTTTCCGAAATACTTTCCTCACCAACAGTTGGTTCGTGATATTTAACATTAGAGTATGTTTATATACATTTTATATTGAAAAATATATATTTGAATCTATCCAACAGCATCATAACATTGCAGCATTCAGATGTTTAGAACTTATTCAGAAAATAATGTATATAAATACTGAAATGTCCAAAATAAAAATTATTCATATTTTGCAACTGTTTCTTTAAGTATTAGACTGGTTTGAAACAAACCAAAATGTGCTTTTTAAACTTATGAGCCATGGTGGCACAGTGGTTAGAGTGCAGCACTGCAGGCTACTTCTGCTGCCTGCCCTCTGCCTGCCATTTGGCAGTTCAAATCTCACCAGGCTCAAGGTTGACTCAGCCTTCCATCCTTCCAAGGTGGGTATAATGAGGACTCAAATTGTTAGGGGCAATATGCTGACTCTGTAAACCGCTTAGAGAGGGCTGTAAAGCACTGTGAAGTGGTATATAAGTCTAAGTGCTATTGTTATTTTTATTTATTTATTAAATTTGTTTACTAACCATTTCACTCCAAAGCAACTCTTGAGTGTCGTACAAGATGAAAATCAATAAAACCATAAAAGATAAATATTTCTATAAACAATAAAAATAGAATTACAATCCAATGTAAAGTTACACTTAAGATGATGAGGGAAGGAGTACACGAATGGGGAGTGGGTGAGTAGAATTTTCTCTTAATTCATCTCCAGTGTGATACTCCACCGTTGGGGCCTCAAGCCAGCTGGCAGAGCCAAGTAAGTTCCTCCCAATTCTCCAAATCTGTCAGTGTTTGAGTTTGGATATAATCCTTTGATGTTACAAAACCGGAAGATACAGCTGCAGGAGAGAAACAACAAACCTGTGATTGGTGATAGTCAGGTACACTACTTATTTTTTAGTGTCAGTGTTTTCATATTATTCTCCTGCATTGTAAGCATATTTTTAGAATTCAGTTCAAGGATATGGGCAATAAATGAAATTAGTATAGAGAATGTTTGTTATTTTCTAATAAAAGTTGTATATGTTTAGATTCTTTAGGAAAAGTTAGAAGAAAGATAGGAATGTAATATGCTTTTACCCATATTTAATTTTCAGCATCTCTAATTAGAACTGCTTGAAAAACCCTAGTTGAAATCCTGGAAAATACAGAAGCTAATTGATTTAATATCGGCAGTATCAGGAGCTGCTACCAACACTTTTTTCCAATACAACCTAACCTGCACACAGCATATTTTTTTTAAATGATTAAGTTTCTTCAAATGAAATTCAATATGCTTGTTCTTAAGAATAATGATTAATATAGAATTTCAGTCAGTGTACTTTAAAGTTACATTTGAGTATATGAAGTTCCTTTGTTTCTGCTTCTCAGGATTGAATTACAACTCTGCAAAGTTGTGAATCTATCACTGGAAGACTGAAGTATAGGTATATACAAGTACAAATAAAAGTAACTTCTAAGTGTGAAAGAAAGCAAAGTTTATGGACTTCCTTTAACAATTGGCTTCTCTTTTTGACAATTGTGAAACAATGAGTATTTTAAGATGCTTCATTAAGAACAGTGACTTAATGACACACACACACAACACACACACACACACATATGTAAAAAGTAACAGTTTTCAAAATGATCCTCTTAACAGCTTCTTTTGCAGTAAATGGAAGTTTAGACTTGTTGAACCTGGGAAATTAAACATTTAGACTATATTAAGTTTCCAGTAACTGGGGAAACTTTCTACTGAATTAAAAGTTATCAATGTTATCAAAATATTGAACGTCTTATGTTTTATTTCACCGAGGTCATAGTTGCAGACAAAAAATTTAACACCTTATTTACTTTTTGCTCAATGGGCCCATGCAGAACAGACTTCATGATTGTATTCATATTTTATCTACTGCATTTATAGTTGTGATTGGATACAATAGTGTATTTGGGACCAATAATAACAAATGTCATTAGCCTTAGTCTCAGCTGTAGATGATATTCAAAAGAACAAATAAAACAAAGCAGGATCAATGAATGCAAGGCTAGGTAAGGGATAAAAAGATCAATGAAGAAATGTGATTTATTACTAAAATTTAAAGTATTGTATATAAAGAAAAATAGTTGTGCAGTAACATGAAGAGAAATTATGAGGAAATAGAGGATGAGATATTTTTCTCACAGCTATGGTAATAATAACTATCAGCCGTTAGCTTGCCTCAAAATTGCTCTTTGAGTAGAAGGTATTGTGATGGATTGGCTTTAGAACTCTTTTGTTCATGATTTAGTTAAAAGTTTCTTCCTAAACTATTGAAGGGGGTCTCTTTCTACTTTCTACTTTCTACTCTTTATTCTTTTTACTCTCTATCACATAACTTTCTTATGTCTAAGGATATTTATCCATATATTATGACTGTATTACTATTACCTTTCTCATCTTTTCCATTCCCTTCTCCTACTGGTATCTTATGATTATATTACTTTGTTGTTTGTATGTACACTGAGAGTGTATGCACTGGAGCCAAATTCCTTGTGTATCCATTCACACTTGGACAATAGAGTATTCTATTGCTATATTCCTACCTATCGTCCTGTCCTGTCCTGTCCTGCCCTGCCCTGCGCTGCCCTGCCCTGCGCTGCCCTGCCCTACCCTGTTTTCTATAGTAAACACATGCATAAAATAGATTTTTTTTGGAGTGCCAAATAGACATACCACATCCTGGTAAACCACTCTCATCAATCATAATACAAAGAATCACAAGCCAAATCAAAATCTAGAGAATTCTTAGAATGGTGTGAGTGGGGAAAACACTCAATTTCTTTCCTCAAAAACTCCTAACATGGGATATTCTACTAGCCTGCCCATCGTTTGGTCTTTCCAGTATTTCTGCTCAGCCTCTGCCAGTGTCTCATTTTTTCTTGTTTGTATACTTTGAGAACAACCTTACAACAGTTCTTGCTTCACTGTATTAGGACCAAATATTGATGTTTTTGGTATAGGCATGAGCCACCTAAAATTGAAAAAAAATCATAAACTATTCTGCCGTTCTGTAGTGAAGGGTGAAGATCAACAATGTTGTAATGCTATATTCTGGAATTTTCATTAGGATATTTGGATTCAGTTCCTTGCTCAAGTATGAAACAGTGACTTTATAATAGACATTTTCTCTTAATTCAACCTTGTTAGAAAACAGATGTGAAGATAAAAAAAGGAGGGCTGTAAAAATTACAATATTGTGAATATTGTCACCAGTGTATTTTTCTGGTTGCTAACATGTTGCCTTCAGGCATAATCATGTTTGTTCTATTGTTCCATTTTAATGAGAGGAATTCTACTGAGTTCTCATATGAGTACTAAACTGTTCTTGCTTAGCTCTAATGCAAAGAGAAAAAGGAGTAAGCTTCTTGAATAGGGTTCATTATGGAATATGATAATTGACTTATTCCAGAGATAATACCTCAGAACAAAATTTAGCATTTATTGATGCAATTGGCAAAGTTGGAGGAACAGAGGGGCAAGTAAAGGAGAACTAATAATGTTTTGATTTGCAAAATTGCTCCCAATTATACTTGTATTCTTAGAGTTTCCATGCCACTAATCAGAAACTATATCAGATTTTAAATTGTCTGTGTTTTAGTGATTTTCTTATACAGTCTTACAAACAAGTACCTTGACAATAAATTCATAGTCATTGCTCTGTATATATTGATCCAGTTGCTTTGTTGCCTAGCTATTAGATCTAATATAACACAAATAGAAGTTGCTTTTTCTCAATAGTTTGTAATATTTTTAGATTCCTTGAATTATTATATGAACCTACATTGAGATTTATCTTTTTTTTTGTTATTCAGGTGTTAACCTAAAAGAAAATCTCATAACTGTGTAATATCATTCCTTGTTAAAATTTAATTCATTGGTGGGAATGGACAGAATTGGAACCTAAACAGAGTTACTTAGTAACAAAAGCATGCACTGGGGAACCTCAAGATTTGCAAAAATACAATTTTGTGTGTGTGTTCACTACCGTGCATATAAAAGTTGCGCCCCTCCGACCAATCACAGTATGTTTTATTAATGTTATTCTTTTAGAGAAATTGTTGCTGTATTTAGCAACATTCAAATGTCATGTGTCAAATGAGTAAAAAGTGTTTAGAAAAAAATGATAACCAATTAAAACATTTAATATCTATAATACATTGTCTACAGATGTGTATTTTGTTAGAGATCCTACTTGCATTTATTCATTAACATTAATACCCACATTGAAACGTGTTCACTTTTATAAGGAAAAATATTTACAGTATCCAAATAGTGATTACTTAACAACCTTAATTGGGACCAGCTACTTTGCTGCTAAGTGAAGCAATGATAAGACAACATATACTGACTGTAATGGCGATTACGTAAATGTAGGATCTGCAAAGATCATAAATGTTGTAAATTGATTGTGAAGTTAGTTTTTCAACACTGGTTGCTGAACTACTGGTCAGAAAACAAGGACTACCTATCATGTTATTTGGTTTACTGAATACCTCTTATGTATTTAATTATATAAGGAAAGCAGATATTTTCTTATAGTGATTGATTTAGATCAGCTGGAAGCAATCTGCTTCAAATTGTTTTTAGCATTCAGACAATTGTGTGGTCATTACCCAATTAAATAGATATTGTGTGAGCTGCTGTTTGCTATGTTTGTTAGCAGTGTTTATTTTCCAATGTTCTGGCTTGTCAGATAAAAAGATATATGTGCAAAATAAATAAAATGTTAATGAGATTCTGATGTAGTGAACCAAAATTGTTTTTAGATTCATATGTTTGGAAAAATAGAAGACATTTTTCATAGAATGAGATAGTTTAACTTAATTACTGCATTTTTTTGGTTTTGTTTAATGAACTATTATTTTTCTTTCCAACAATTAAAATTATATATCAGTTAATATACTGTTGATCCTTTTCCACTTTCCAGTGCTTTAGTTTAATTTCATATGATTTTATCCTGGTATATTGATAAAATATGTACAGGCCTTTGTGTCACATATATTTGCTTTGCTTCTCTATTTCTGTAAGCCATAATTAAGACAATAAGTTTATAGTTTCTGCAGTTATGGGTGGAAGCTTTAGAACAAATTGCTGTATTAAGTACAAATGAGTGCTAGGTAGCTGCTAGCGAATATTAAAAAAATGCAACTCCTGATTGCTGAAAGATTGCCATTCCTATATTAAACAATATTAAAGATATAGTTTAATATCTTGCCTTATTTTTTGTTCTGACAATAGAAGTAACTGCTTTGATTCAGATTATTTGAATATAATTGGTAGCAATAATAATGTGGTCTCTAGAGGTCAAAAACAACTTTATGGCATGTAATAAAAATATAAAATTATGACATAAATAAAAATGACACCATCTTAAATATATATATATGAAATATATAAAAGAAACTTGAAATCTCTTTCTCTCACATATTTCCTTTCAAATGTGTTTAATATTGTGCATTGTTTTATTACATTTATATACTGTAACATTCCATATATACTGTAGTGGTATAATACAATAAAAACTACCAAACTCATAATAGAAAAACAGAATAAAAATGAAATAAACCTTAAAAATGTCAAACGTTTTGTAAATTATTATAATAATAAGGGACCTGTTAGTGGTGGTTCTTAAATGCTATTCTGAATAATTCAGGTTTTAAGGCTTTTTTTAGGATCAGGAGCTACCCAGATTTCTAAATAATCAAATTTAAACAAATTTTAAATGGAATTGTATAAAATTATTACCTTTAAATTTCTCAAATTTCTAGTTAAGGCACAGGATCTTCTGTTCTTAACATGAATTAAACAAATCTAATAGTTCTGGTGCAGTTTTGTTTAAAGTACTCTCAATTGCACACTTGCATTATCACATTTAAGCTTAATTAACGTATATAACATGTTGTATCCTGAGCAAAAAAAGAGATAGATTTCTTCTTCTCCCAGTAATCCCGTTTCCTCACTTTAGAAATAGAAGCATATTTTCCTAATTGGTTATTGAAAAGTAAGAATTTTACTAAAGGAGTATAGGCTGAAATAGAATTGTACAGCCATTTAGGTAAATCCCCTGATATTATAATCCATTTTAAAAAAAAGACTCTGTACATAAGAGTCTTGTCCAATCAATGACCACCAATTCCCAAAGTAATTAGTTCCAGCTTAATTGCTTTTATTTGTAGATCGCATTGCCTAATATTCCATCAGAATCTGTTATTTTACATCCTATATCCATTTATAGTAATTAATGTCATGTATTCTGGAACAATAGCAAATGTATCCTGTTCTTTCGTGTGAAATTTTTTTTGCCAGAAACTGGTATTTATTTCAATTTCTAGCAATTTCCATTCATAACCTTGGATAATGCTGCTTTTTCCCAAAACAACATATACAGGTACTTCTTGATTTACAACCATAATTGAGCCTGGAATTACAATCATAAATTGTGTTGGTCGTTAAGTTGATCACTATTAGATTGTGCCTGATTTTATGAACTTTTTGTGGTTCCCTGAGCATTTTTTTTGCTGGAAATTGAAATAAATACCAGTTTCTGGCAAAAAAAAATTGTTGTAAATCACAGTCATGTGACCATGAAAGCCAAGTAAGTGGCTGTGGCCCTCATAACTTTTAAACCTGGTTGTAAGTAGCTTTAAGAAAGTCTGTTGTAACTTCGAACGGTTGGTAAGTGACCAGACAGGTTGCTAAGTTGAGGACTATCACATTAAATTATTCTTTATATGATACTTGTTTTATGATTCTTGATTATTTATATTGTCCTTCTTTTTACCTTTTCCATATTTCTAAATCTTCTTTAAGAATGATATTTAGAACTGACCACAGTTGTCGTGATTTGAAAACTGTGCTTGTATTAGTATATCCTAAAGTTATATATATGGTTTTTAGCTTCCACATCATACTGCTGATTAATACTGAATCAATCAGCAACTAGAAATCCAAGATCCTTTACACATAGGATATTCCTAAACCAGACCTGTTCTATTCATGAACATTCATTTTTTTTTCCTGAAATGAAAAAACCCCATAATTTTCTTTTCTAAATATCCTTTTCTTATTGTCAATTTATTGAGAATATTTTGAACTTTCTGAGGTCTAAACATTATCTAACTCACCCCATTTTACCTTTAGCAATTTTGATTAAACAGTTTCTTGAATTGCTTCATTAAAGTTATTTTAAAAAGCTAGAAAACTTCTGGGTCCAGGACTGAAAGCCGTAGCATTGCACTTTTGATACCTCAATCCAATGAGATCTACCTACTGTGGTTTCATATAATAGACATTCTAGCCAGCCTATATCTGATTAACATAGAAATCAAAATACGATGAAGTGGTTTATTAAACGTTCAGTGAAATTAAGACATGTTACGGAACCACAGGAGTTGTTCTATTTAGCAAAAACTCTAATACTTTTTTTTTTTTGATCTGAACATTATATTGCATTATAATACTCAAAATGCAAGGTATATATTTCAGGAACATGAATGTGGTAATACAAAGACATGCATCACTTCTACAAACTTGTCATATGAACTGATGAAATGTGAACAAAAAGTGATAAAGAGAGGCCATGGAATAGGATACAGGGAATGAATCTCCAAAGAAGAGTAGGGATGCAGCTATTATCTGCAAAATGGCAAAGAGGAGAGTTGATGATTCCTTATTATGAGGAACAGATTGGTTCGTGAATGAATCTCCTGAAATAAAGATTTGTGTGTTGTAGAAAGAAGTTTTTCTGTAATTTGGCTGAGTAACATAATTGAAATTTAACTCCCCTCCCCAAAAAAGAAATAAAAACAATGGAAAGGAAATAGAAGTTCCACTGTGCATTAAAAGTATTAATTCAGAAATTTAATAGAATGAATATGTTGATACTGTAGATGGAAGAAACACTGTTGATTTGTCTACTGTGAGCTTATGGAAACAAGGAGAAATAAATTATATTTCCCAAAAACAAACTACAGGTTTTTCCATGTTGTGTGAAATTATAGTTATTGGGGGATTATATCTTGGGAGAGAAGCTCTGCCAAGTGTGATCCTTCCAGGAATTCCTGACCTTTCTTGTTAACAATTTTCTCCTTCAGAGATTGAAGGAAGACACAAGAGGATCAGCTATCCTACACTAAGGGAAGACTTAGTCAATGAAGTAAATGTAGCAAGAGCATTTGGGGATAGTGATCATACAAAGGTAAGAGTTCTTGATTTCAGGGAAAATCAAACTAAATCTAGTTGAAAGCATTATCTTGGACATTTTAATAGAAATATTTTAATAAACTAAATATACTAAGATTTCATGGCAGGAGAGGCTTATGGAAAAAAGAGTTTATGCGGTGGGGGAGAGAATTTCAGTGAGGTAAAAGCAAAGGATAGCAGAGGGAGGCATTTTACTCCATGAAGTTTAGTGAAAATAAAAATTCAGGAGCTGAAAAGAATAACAGATCATCAAGGAAGAGTATACTGAGATAGTACAGAATTATAGACAAGACATCAGGCAGACTAAACCTTCTGCTAGATTCAAAATAAAAGGAAGATAAATGATTCAGAAGAACAGTTGCTTAAAACAGATGGCAGTAGGCTAAGAAAGAAAAGGTGGAACTACACCTTTTCTACTTTGGCTCAAGCTTCCCTACTAAAAGGATGTGTGTGCTACTAGATGATTTGAAGAGCAAGATAGAGGGACAGGTTTGAAGTTTGAAGTAGATTTAGTCGAAGTCAGAAAACTCTGCTTATTTAAAATAAGTTTTGATCTTCTGATCTGAATGAAATTCAAATGCCAGTGGAACTTACTGAGTATTTGGCTGAACCTTCATGTAGTCCTTGAGAAATTTGTGAATGACATGACCAGAGTAGGGTAAATGCCACCTTTATTTTCAAAAAGATGCCAGTAAAATATGTTTTGTTCACACATTATACAGAAGTAATGTCGAAATCATTTTTTTCAAAAGGTGCAGTTTTGGGAGGACAAATTTTTAGTATTAAACTTATGAGACTGAGGTTTAAAGGTTTGTGAATCCTTTGAACGTTCAATATTTCTGCACAAAGATGACCTAAAACATGATCTGTTCTCCATTTGTTGTTAGTTGCGAAGTCGGGTCCGACTCATCGCGACCCCATGGACAACATTCCTCCATGCCTTCCTGTCCTCTACCATCCCCCAGAGTCCATTTAAACTCATGCCTACTGCTTCGGTGACTCCATCCAGCCACCTCATTATCTGTCGTCCCCTTCTTCTTTTATCCTCAGTCTTTCCCAGTATTAGGCTCTTCTCCAGTGATTCCTTCCTTCTCATTAGGTGGCCAAAGTATTTCAGTTTCATCTTCAGGATCTGGCCTTCTAAAGAGGGTCCATCTTGCAGTCCAAGGGACTCTCAGGAGTCTTCTCCAGCAAAATAGATAAAGAGAATCCAATTAACAAATGAGTCAAAACATTATATTTGTTCATTGAATTATTGGGGGAAATTATTTAAAGCTGTATATTGGTTTGTGGCAAAAGTATGTGAACCTCTTAAGATTATCAATTTATTTGAAGGGGAAATGGGAGTGAGGTGTTGCAATCAATAGGAGTGAGTGCATGTGTTTATGAAGGGGAAGGGGATGTGATGGACTTACAGTAATGGTTCTTAGGAAGGAGGGAGCCTTTCAAGGTTGGTGAGACAAGAGATAGCACCATTCAGAATTGGATCATGGGAAGAAGAGATTTAGGATAGGCAGCCACTAGAAAATCTCTGAGTTTATCCATTAGGATAGGGTAGTTAAAGGCAAGATTTTGTCTATATGGTATGCAAATAAAGAACTAAACTTTGGCTGGATGGTTTTATGTTATTTTTGGGTAGGCTTGATAATAGATGAAATGAAAATCAAATGTGCGTATAGGAGGTCCTGCCTTATTTAAGCAGCAGAATTCTAGATATCAAAATCTGGTCTTCATAACACAGATGACATTTTAGGTAAGATTTATGCAGAAATGTTGAAAAATCACAAAGATTCACATATCTTTAAGCACCACTGTATATCCTTTTTAAATTTTTGAGTTCTGCATGGTTTTGCTTTCATACGGTATTCTTTTAATCCCAAGTAAAAGCTTCCAAAATTTGCTTTATGCACAAACAGATGCCCTAATTATCAATAAATCTCATGCTTTTAAAGTTTAATGAGCTAAGCTAATTACATCATGTCATACCTAACCAAGTAATCAGGACACATATTTATTTTCAGTTTTACAAGAAATGTTGTGCTTAAAATTCTGAATCTTAACAAGCTTATGTAATTGCACAGAGTCACAGCTCAGCAAGAAACATAACAATATTCCTACTTTTTCTGTGCTGTAAGCAGCAGTACTAGTTTATATGTGTCTATGTGTGAATTCTTTTCCAATAGAGTATGGTTATATATATTAGAATTTTTGTCAAAAGTGATATATTGTTCAAAATAAATTCAACTCCACACAGATGTTTCAGCTGAAGCTTGATAAAATACAAATAAGTAATTTGCATTTAATTTATTTTTCTTCTTTAGAATGGAAATAAATCTATTAGCCTACAATTGAATGTATCATAGAGATAGGAGTTAGCAGAAGGAAGCCCCTTCCTTCCTTCCTTCCTTCCTTCCTTCCTTCCTTCCTTCCTTCCTTCCTTCCTTCCTTCCTTCCTTCCCTCCCTCCCTCCCTCCCTCCCTCCCTCCCTCCCTCATTCCTACTGAATGGGATTGGATATAATATAAGAGGCTGAAAGACAAATGCAAAATCCAATCTGATCTTTATCCAATCTTAAAGGTGCCATTCAGCACTGACCGTCTTGTTCAGGTGAATTTTCTTACCTTGATAGGGTAACTAAAAAGCGATTTAGGTTTTGTCAGATCTCATTCCTATGCATTTTTCTTTGTTATCAGCCCCAATATGAAATACAAATGAGTTATTAGATTTAAATTACTAAGCCATGACATTTTCAGTGTTTTTTTTTCTAGATTTTTAAGATTGATATCAAGAGACACAAGGATGAAAAATAATATGGACATGGGGATATATTCAGTGCAATCCATCTTCCAGCAGACAAAGACTATCCCGCTTCGTTCATGATACGTTGGCCAACATGTCCTGCAAATGTGCTGAGGAGGAGAATTGAGGGAACTTTTCTTTCAGAAAGAGAACACTGAAGTTTCATAGAGGAAAAAAAAAGGCGGGGGGGGGATGTAGTCTTCTGCTTTAAACTAAATTAAACAAGAT
Source organism: Pantherophis guttatus (assembly GCF_059756535.1). NCBI lineage: Eukaryota > Metazoa > Chordata > Lepidosauria > Squamata > Colubridae > Pantherophis > Pantherophis guttatus. The sequence goes on along the minus strand of NC_142063.1, from coordinate 197,146,360 downwards.
TTTTCCATGGTGACCCCAACCTAATGGTGATCCAGCAGGCTCTACTTTTAGCCTTCTGGAAGTCCATAAGGAGCTGGCTCTTCCTCCAGGCATTGGAGATTGCAGATTGGATGACTGAGACACAAAGTTGTGTTCTTTATTTTTATTTTTTTTAAATTGTTTTTGTAATTTGATTGCTGTAAGTTGAGCAGCCTTACAAATTTTTTAATTAAATAAACAATATTTATTTTTAAGAGTAGCACATCACATGCAATATCATCTAACATTTTAGCCGTATTTGAAGCCATATTGTGTCATATTGTGTCATTTGACTGAATTTATTTTCTGTTTGCTATATTTACTTAATTAATTATATTACATTTTTGGGTGATAGTTACTATTGTATATCTGTGCTACAGGTTTATTTATATGAACCGTAAAAACTGGTTATCATATGTAATATGTACTTCTACATATTATGTATGATAAAATTACATATTAATTTTTTTTTGTAATTTTATGACAAAATATGATAGAATTTTAGGTAAAAAATATTTATTTAACCAGAGCTTCTCTTAGTAGTAAAGACTGGTTTTCTTAAGAAAAGTATTCCTGAATTCACTGTTAGGAGTCAAATGAGTCTGAGAATTTACAGAAGTATCATATTGTCTAGGATAGCAATATTTGTACAATGTTAGTTTGGTATATCTAATTCAGTAAATTTGGGATATGACAGAAAAATTTCAAGCCCGCTGTTTGGTGAATGAGTATCGTATTTTCTGGCGTATAAGACGACTGGGTGTATAAGACGACCCCCGACTTTTCCCGTTAAAATATAGGGTTTTAAGCAGCTGTGATAGACCCAAAATGGCTCCTGCAACATGCAGGAACCACACACAGCCACAAAAAGCCCAAAAACCCAACTTTCACACTTTACACACACAAAATTCCACATACAGCTTTGTGAGATTTTGTGTGTTTGTGTAGTTAGAGTGAAACACTACAGAAACACACTAAATCTCAGAAAGCTGCATAAATATTATTTTATTTTATTTTATTTTATTTTTATTTTTATATGAAAGCTAAATTTAAAACTTCCTAAACTTTAAATGGCTAGATCTAAAAAAGAACTAAAAAAAACCCCAATTAACTATTTTTTTTAAAGCTCCCAAAGGGGAAAAAAACTTACCCAATAGAACAGAGGTCTCCAACCTTGGCAACTTTAAGACTTGTAGACTTCAACTCCCAGAATTCCTCAGCCAGCTTTGCTTTGCTGGCTGAGGAATTCTGGGAGTTGAAGTCCACAACTCCCTGCCTGCTTGATTGCAGGCAGGGGGTTGCTTGCTGATGGAATGGATTCAGGCAAGCAACGCAAGGCAAGCGTTGCGACTAGCAGCTAAGGTAAGCAAGCTGGAGCGGGAAAACTTTTTTCCTTTTACATGGCTCTGGCGATCCAAGCTGAGTTGCCTGATTAGCAGGCAACTCAGCTGGGATGGTCAGAGCTTGGTTTGTCAGAGCCTTTCGGGCTGGTCTGCCTGGTTACAGGAGAACGACACCCGGCGTATAAGACGACCCCCGACTTTTGAGAAGATTTTCATGTGTTAAAAAGTCGTCTTATATGCCGGAAAATACGGTATGTACATTTTATGTACATTTTCCACATGCCTAAATCCAATATTCTGTTTAACAGGTGCTAAACTCAGATATACCTTTCCCCATTAGTTTGTTAAATTGAGAGTTTATTTTTATTGCTCTAAAACTCTAAATATTTTAGGGCAGTAAATAAAAAGAAGAGTATGCATTTCAGCTTATTTCTTCAAAAATAATATATTTCTTTCTGATGGATTCATTCAGAATAATAGAATAACAGAGTTGGAAGGGACCTTGGAAGTCTTCTAGTCCAACCCCCTGCTGAGGCAGGAAACTCTATACATTTTCAGACAAATGGTTGTCCAATCTCTTCTTAAAAACTTCCAGTGTTGGAGCATTCACAACTTCTGGAGGCAAGTTGTTCCACAGATTAATTGTTCTAACTGTCAGGAAATTTCTCCTTAGTTCTAGGTTACATCTCTTCTTGATTAGTTTCCATCTGTTGCTTCTTGTCCTACCTTCAGGTGCTTTGGACAATAGCTTGACTCCCTCCCATGGCAACCCTTGAGATATTGCTATCATATCTATCCTATCATATCACCCCAGTACTTCTTTTCATTAAACTAGACATACCCTGCAACCGTTCTTCATATGTTTTAGCCTCCAGTCCCCTAATCATCTTTGTTACTCTTCTCTGCACTCTTTCTAGAGTCTCAACATCTTTTTTACATCATGGCAACCAAAACTGGATGCAGTATTCCAAGTGTGGCCTTACCAAGGCATTATAAAGTGGTATTAACACTTCAAGTGATCTTGACTCTATCCCTCTATTAATGCAGCCTAGAACTGTGTTGGCTTTTTTGGCAGTTGCAAATATTTTTTTGACATTCAGGGTGAAAATTTTTTATAGGTTTTTTGATTAACAGAAAATAGAATCTATTACTTTCACAAAATCTCATTAATCCTTAACAGGTGTCCTTAATTGTACTAGCTGTTTTTTTAAAATGTAAATGTTGTTTGCTTATTCTAAATTACTGTTTTCAAGATAATATGATAGTTATTGCTTCATGATACAACTGAGGCTGCTTTGCATTTTTGTATTAAAGAATAGTTGCTAGTAAATGACAATACAGGTAGTTCTTGGCTTATAATGGTAAGTGGAACCAGGATTGCCATCGTTAAACCATATGGTCATAAAACACGAAATCACATGACTACAACATTTAGTGACAACAGTCCCAGGAGTCCCAGTTCCCTTTGTAAATCCAAGATGGGCAGGTCATTAAGTGGAAAGGGAAGAGAGGGCCAAAGTATGGAGGGGTGCTGAGGGGTGGATGAGGCCCAGGGCAGACTGTGTGTGAGTTGGAGGCTGATGAGAGAAATGCCATAGTGCTGTGTTGAGTACAGGAGGCTGTGAGGTGGAGGGCAGAAAGGCCCTGGATAGGATGGTATGGCACAGCATGAGTGCAGAAGACCATGGGGTAGAAAGCCAGAATGACTTATGACCACCTTCCCCATTGACTTTGCTTGTGAAAAGCCAGCAAGAAAAGTTGCAAATGGCAGTCACATGTTTCTGACTTCTTGCAACTTTGTAATCATGAGCCAGACACCAAAGTGCAATGATGGCTGGAACTTCAAGGACCAGTTCTATATCTGCTTTTTCACCATTGCTGTAACTTTAAATGGTCACTGAACAAATGCACGTAAGCAGAGGACCACCTGTATTTAAACTGTATTTTATTACAAAGTCATACGCTAGCTTAAGTTTCCAAAGTTTCCAAACAATAATTTTTTTAAAGGCTGACTGAGAATGCTTTGAATCAAATGTTTAATCAGGATTTTTACTTCTGTTTTCTCTTCAGATAATTGAAACATGTTCACTGTTGTCTCAGTGGAGGGAGGAATTAGTATTACATATCTTTTTTCTTTTTACTTTAAAAGACAAAATAAATACATTTAAAAATCCATTCATGCTATTGAAGAATACAGTTTGGTTCAAATGCATTGGAATAATTCCTAGATACATGTCTGTGTTTGATAATGGTCAATAATTCTAATTGTCTCAAGTTAATATTGATATAAATAAGCGGCTTAAAATCCTAATTAAATTTCGTGAAGAGTAAATGTGATGTTATCACATTTACTTAAATTACTCAGAGATTAATGTTAGAAAAAATGTTGATATTAAAAGCTGCTAAATGTTTTAAATTGTCAGTATGGTATGATGATTAAGGCACCAGGCTAGAAATTAAGAGACTAGTTCCATTTTAGTCACTCTCTCCCAGCTTTAGGGAAATGGCAATGGTGAGCCTCTTTGAAAAATCTTTCTAAGAAAAGGAACTTATCTAGGCAATCACCAAGAGTCAGCAATGACTTGACACCACACACACACACATGCATGCACCAACACACAAAAAAAGTATTTTTACCGGAATGATAAGACATTCATGCTTATGAGATGTTCAGGTTCCTAGATTCAAACTAGGATTTTCACATGAGATTGGGGTGGGGGGTTCAACTTCCTCAAATTTCAGCTTTATTATTTGGCTGGTATTTTCACTACTGCAGTTTCCTGGAATGTAAGCGATTTGTCTCAAAAATCCTCCCTTTAATATTGGTTGTCTTTCTTCCATTAGAGACTTCAGGACACATTATATGGGCAATGCTAGCAGGAGACTTAAATCTGATCTTATTCCCCTAAGAGATATTGTAGGGTAATACTAGCCTGAAAATGGTTGTCAAAGTCTTTATTTTTGAGTTCATAAGCAAAACCTGACATCAGTACTTTGGATCAACTCATTGTTAATAAGTCTTCTAAAACACTTGATATTTAAGAAAATAAAATTGGATTCATTAGCTCTGAAACATTTTTAAGAATTTATGCTTTGGGTCTGATGCATTCACAGAATCCAGAAGTCCTTAAGTATTCATTTAAGTGAAAGAAGTTTGGGAGATCCCCAGCACTATAGTTAATTAATTTGGAATGATCCAATGGAGGAGAGTTTTAAACATTATTAATATTAGTTTAAGATGCATTTAATGAACTATTTATTTATTTATTTATTTATTGCGATTTATATGCCGCCTTTCTCCCTAGGGACTCAAGGCGGCTTACAAAATGACAACTTCAATACAAATCACAATACAATATAAAATTAAAATCAGTAACCCAATTAAAAACAGTTTACCCCCAAACGGATCAGTTTAATTGGCGGAAGAGCCACGTCTTCAGCTCGCGACGGAAGGAAAGAAGGTCGGGGGCTGTCCTGAGCTCAGTGGGCAATCCATTCCAGAGGGTCGGGGCTCCCACAGAGAACGCCCTCCCCCTGGGGGTCGTCAGCCGACATTGTTTGGCCGACGGCACCCTGAGGAGGCCGACTCTGTGAGAGCGTACAGGACGATGGGAGAATGGCTGGAGATGGTCCTGCAAGTACCCCGGGCCTAAGCCATGAAGAGCTTTATAGGTGAGCACCAGCACCTTGAAACGTATCCGGAGTGCCACCAGTAGCCAGTGCAGCTCACGCAGGAGAGGTGTTACACGGGAGTATCTAGACGCCCCCATAACTACCCGCGCGGCTGCATTTTGGACTAGCTGAAGCCTCCGGACACATCCCAAGGGCAGCCCCATGTAGAGGGTGTTACAGTAGTCCAATCTAGAGGTAACAAGGGTGTGAGTGACCGTGGCGAGGGCATCCCGGTCTAGGAACGGGCGCAACTGGCGCACAAGACGGACCTGTGCGAAGGCCCCCCTGGTTACGGCCGTCAGATGGTCATCCGAGAATCCAGGAGGACACCCAAGTTGCGGACCCTATTGGAGGGAGCAAGGGTTTCACCTCCGATCATTAAGGATGGAACCTCCAGATCCCGGGATGCCGGCATCCACAGCCACTCAATCTTGGAAGGGTTGAGTCTAAGTCTGTTCCTCCCCATCCAAACCCGCACCGCTTCCAGGCAGTGGGACATCACGGAAAGGGCATCCCTAGGGTGGTCAGGGGTGGAAATGTAAAGCTGGGTATCATCAGCATATTGATGATATCTCACCCCAAAACCACGGATGATCTCACCCAGCGGTTTCATATAGATGTTAAAGAGCAAGGGGGAGAGAACTGAGCCCTGAGGCACCCCACAAGTGAGGGGCCTCTGGGAGGATCCCTGACCCCCCGCCCAAACAGACTGCAGACGGCCCGAGAGATAGGAGGAGAACCACTGTAAAACACTGCCTCCTAACCCTATCCCCCTGAGCCGCTGCAGCAGGATACCATGGTCGATGGTATCGAACGCCGCTGAGAGGTCAAGAAGGACCAGGATGGAGGAGCAACCCCCATCCCTGGCCCGCCAGAGATCATTTACTAGGGCGACCAATGCTGTTTCCGTGCTGTGGCCACGCCTGAAACCAGATTGGCAAGGATCCAGGTAGTCAGTTTCCTCCAGGATTTGAGGGAATTGCTGTGCCACCACGGACTCAACAACCTTCGCTAAAAAGCGAAGGTTGGAGACTGGACGGTAGTTGTTAAGTACGTCAGGATCCAGGTTAGGCTTCTTAAGGAGGGGTCGAACCACCGCCTCTTTAAGCGCAGCAGGAAAGACCCCTTCCTTTAGTGAAGCGTTGACAACAGCCTGGAACCAGTCTCCAGTCACCTCCCTGGCTGCCGAAACTAGCCAGGAGGGACAAGAGTCCAGTAAACATGTGGAAGACCCCAGCCTACCCATAATCCTGTCCACGTCATCCAATGAAACAGGCTCAAACTCAACCCAGATGTCTCCACCAAGACTAGGCCCTGTCATCTCAACAGGCTCTGTCCAGTCGGAGTCCAACCCGGTCCGAATCTGAGTGATTTTATCTTGCAGAAACTGTGCAAAGTCCTTAGCACGGCCCTGTAAGGGGTCCTCCCTCGCTCCCTGATTAAGGAGGGAGCGGGTCACTCTAAACAGGGTTGCTGGGCGATTTTCTGCAGATGCAATGAGAGTGGCGAAATAGTTACGTTTCGCCACTTCCATTGCCACAAGATAAGACCTAATATGGGTTCTTAGTTGTGTTCGGTCGGACTTGGATCGGGAGGATCTCCAACCACCCTCCAGGCGTCTTTTCCGACGCTTCATTTCCCTGATCTCCGCAGTAAACCAGGGAGCCGCCCGGGATCTGCGTCGGATCAGAGGCCGCAAAGGCGCGATTCGATCCAGGGCCCCCACCGCAGCCTGTTCCCAGGCCGTGACAAGGGTCTCAGATGAATCGTGGGCTAAGGAGGCGGGAAAGATTTCCTTTGTGGTTTTGCCATATCAAAAAAAAAATGTAGGAAAGTTTCGATTTGAACCTCTGTTATGTTAGAAATATAGCATTTTGGTGGAGAAAATGACTCATTTATGGGTTTTGTTCTGTGGTAGTATTCTTTTGATTCAATATCTGATTGTTAATAGGGTGTGGGAGGTGGGGGAGATGTTAATGTGTTATTAAATTATATTCCAAAAATTTAGAAACTGCTGAAATAGAAAAAATGTCAAACATACCATGTATTAGATGCAGCCAAAATGGTTTTATTCCAGTGTAAAGACTGAATTATCTCTGATATGAAATGGTTGAAATCAAATTTTTGTTTTATATAAATTTATTTCAACATTATTCTTTTAGTCTTGTTCATTTCTGTATGTTATCTTTTTCATATGTGTGTGTGTGTCTGTGTGTATTAAAATGAGTAGGAAATAATCTTCATATATAAATAGCCTTTTTATTTTATATATTTTATACCTTGGTTCTAGTTATATTGGGATTGTTTTTAATATATTAATTTAAAACATATGCACACATACACAAAGCCACATAACAAAAATTTCTAAGAAGAATCTTCTAATTTGTAATAGCTAAAGATTTAAGAAATCATGATTGAAGATTAAAGTTAACTTCAAAAAAGAATAGAACATTGTGAAATATAATTTCCAGAAATGAATATATTGTAACTTGCAATCAATTCTCTAGTTAAAGTACTAATACTTCATACAGGATTGTTTTTGGTAGAATAAAATGGAAAACTCCTGCTCTGCTCTGTTCTGTTCTCCCAGAGAAAAGAAGGGATGTGAGTGTGAATGAATGAATGAAAAGGGAAGAAAGAAACAACGGGTACTGGAATTCCTAATTCTAATTACACGTACTCTAGAGAATTAAATTATTCTTGAAACTCCTTATGGAAACCTCAGTAAAGAGGCAGAATGAAGTTAGGTACATAAAATCTAATTAATTAAACCGATTAAAGTTAGTTAATTGAATAGATTAACATTTATTATAGAAACCTCTATTAAAGTTAATTAAACAAAATGCCTATTAAATACACATATGCTTACACTTTTTAAAATTAATGACAAAGAAATCAATTAGTTGAATAACTTAATAATTGCAGCAAGCCTATTGCACTTAAAAATCTATAGAATGCAGAGGCCCAACCCTACTAACATTATATAACTATTGCTTTTCTTAGCATTCTCCCACATCACTCCAGAGCTTACTTGTTTTTGCATTTTTCCTACTACTTATAGTTAAGCTACCAATGCATTATGTCTTTTGTATAATAAATATTAGCCAGCTTGTCTCAGAGACTGACACTCATTGGGGCCGAGAGGAAGTGACTTCCCCATGTCACCCAACTGACTACGGAGGATTGGAACCTGACTCTCTCTGCTCCTAGTACAGTGGGTTAAACATGCTGGCTCTTGCTATACAACTGTAATAAACAGGTATCTTATATAAATAGTACAGTATATAGCAATTTAACTTGTTCCTTTCACCCTTTATCATTTTGTTGTTTTGACAGGTATGTAAGAGGACTAAGTGCTCTTACAACTTTAGAAATTTATGATTAAAATGAGTTTGTGCAATGTCTGCTTCATATATGACTTCTTTCTTCAGCAAATGATTTTATACTTCAGTTTTGTGAATACGATCCTGATAAATTTGTAAGTATATAATACATTTTTAAGACATTTCAATTTCAAATTGAAGGCTTCCACTCATTCTGGAATTTCAGTACCAATTTATTCCAAATTTAATGTTGAAATTTAATACCGTAGTGTATTAGGATTAAGGTTTGGTTAAAGGATACATTAAATAATACTTCATTTTCCTTCCTTTGATTGATTATTTATACAATTTATTGGTTGTGTGACTCCCAGTGACTCTTGGGAGTTTACAATTAAAAGTTAGAAAACAAAAACCTTGTGAACTCTCAAGTTTCTTCTTTCTGCTATGTATTCAAAATGGACAGTGATTAATATATATAATCTCTAGCAATACTGAAACACTGCAAATGGCTGTCAAGGCCAGGTTCTAAATGAAAGGGAATAACCCATAACAAATCTACTGGATCATTTGAAGCTGAGTAGATTACTGCTCCTGCATCAGACAAAAGCAGATTGTCCAGATAGAAGGTCAGAGCACCTAAAACCACATTTACAATCCCTCCACTGCTGGTAGACGATAAAGCACATGTTTATGTGAACGTATCATTGGAAAACAGTTAAGGGGGGATCTTCATGGACAGGCATCTTCATGGAGAGACGAGGATGAATGGATATCATCCAAATCAAACATGTCTTTTCCTAGGACACTATAGTTATCTGAAATACTGCAAGGCCCTACTCATTATTCTTGTCAAGAAGGTTTATACATAAAAGGTCTTCCTGAAAATGGGAAATGTATGTCTAAGTCCAGGTTTATTTAATGAGGTAGTGAGATGAATCTCTCTTAGAAGACAATTCTAAAGCATTGTCACTGAAAAACACTATCACTGCATTGAAGCAAATTAATTTTAGGGCTTCTAAGACAAAATAGCTCAGAATGATTGATTAACAGTTTTGTACAGAAGAAAACAATCCTTCAGATATCTGGGGTTTGATAGTCATCAATTTAAATTATACCTGGCAACAAAATCATCCTGATTTCCTTAATTGACAGAATGACTGACTATTGAAATCAGGGGTGAGTTCTAAATTTTTTTACTACCGGTCCTGTGGGTGTGGCTTATTTTGTGGGTGTGGCTTGATGGTCATGTGACAATTATTTAGGATTTAGCAGAGGTACTGGTCTACCAGACTTTTAACTGCTTGCAGAGCTGTACCAATCTACCCATGTTCAAATCTCAAATTTGAGATTTCAAATTTGCGAGTTCAAATCTCACCAGGCTCAAGGTTGACTCAGCCTTCCATCCTTCCGAGGTAGGTAAAATGAGGATCCGGATTGTGGAGGCAATAAACTGACTTTGGGGGTGAAAGCCCTACTAAGCAGGTATATACAAAAGTATGACAGCTATTGCTTAATGCATTGTAAGCCGCCCTGAGTCTCCGGAGAAGGGCAGCATATAAATCGAACCAATAAATAAATATATATATACTGGTCTACCCATTTATTTTTGCACGCACTGATCTATTCATGTATTTTTGCAGGCACTGGTCTACCCATTTATTTTTGCAGGCACCGGTCTACTCATTTGTTTTCTTTTAACACTGATCAGCTGTAGGGTGGCCCTTTGAAGCCCCACGGCAAGAGTTTAAACAGTTTTTTTCCCTCTAGCCATCAGCTGGGACTCAGGAGGCAGCAATAGATTGGGGGTGGGGCCAAATAAAAGGTAAGAATAACACGGGGGGTGGGTGGGGGCGGGGGGGGCTGAACCGGTTCGGTGATGTCATATCGTCACTGCTACCAGCTCGGCGGAACCGGGAGGAACCCACCACTGATTGAAATTATAACAAAGTTGTTTTTTTGTTGTTGAGAAGATGGAAAAAAGGTAGGCTGAGCTATATTTTTTTTAGCTGAATATAGAGCTGGTTGAACATTCATACCCAAATGTGCAGCACTGTGAAGCCAGATAAAGGTAATAAGTGATGTAATACATATCTACATTCTGCTGTGCTGTTCAATATATTTGGAAGTATTAGAAACTATCAAATGTTCAGAAAGCATTGTGGATGATGACTGATTCCAACCCAAAGATAGGTAACAAACATCCTACATGACAATGTTAAGATATGGGTAAGCTTGGAAAAACTCAAGCAATCCTCAGAAACCAATTAAGTTGAATTTCGTATAAGACAATTGGAAATTCCTACATTTGCAAGAAAAATATTTTTTACAATTTTTGGTATTAGGAAGATCATCTATAAATGCAAAAGAGAACTGGGGTTCTTGTTGGATCACAGTCTGAATAGGAGCCAGAGATTTGATGCAATTGGGAAAAAAAATAAGGCATTTATGAACTATATGAACAAAAGTATAATGGCAAGAGCATTGCCCCACCCCAAAAGACTCTTAAATGGTACCTACATCTATCATTACAATTATTATTTGAGAATAACTTAATTCTATGGGCACTTAATTTTGTACTGTCTCTTCAGGTTTAAGGAGTAATATGCATTTACCAAGAACATACAGTGGGGCAAAAAAGTATTTAGTCAGCCACCAATTGTGCAAGTTCTCCCACTTAAAAAGATGAGAGAGGCCTGTAATTGTCATCATAGGTAGACCTCAACTATGAGAGACAAAATGAGAAAACAAATCCAGACAATCACATTGTCTGATCTGGAAAGAATTTATTTGCAAATTATGGTGGAAAATAAGTATTTGGTCACCTACAAACAAGCAAGATTTCTGGCTCTCACAGACCTGTAACAACTTCTTTAAGAGGCTCCTCTGTCCTCCACTCATTACCTGTATTAATGGCACCTGTTTGAACTTGTTATCAGTATAAAAGACACCTGTCCACAACCTCAAACAGTCACACTCCAAACGCCACTATGGTAAGACCAAAGAGCTGTTGAAGGACACCAGAAACAAAATTGTAGACCTGCACCAGGCTGGGAAGACTGAATCTGCAATAGGCAAGCAGCTTGGTGTGAAGAAATCAACTGTGGGAGCAATAATTAGAAAATGGAAGACATACAAGACCACTGATAATCTCCCTCGATCTGGGGCTCCATGCAAGATCTCACCCCGTGGGGTCACAATGATCACAAGAACAGTGAGCAAACATCCCAGAACCACACGGGGGGACCTAGTGAATGACCTGCAGAGAGCTGGAACCAACGTAACAAAGGCTACTATCAGTAACACACTACGCCACCAGGGACTCAGATCCTGCAGTGCCAGACGTATCCCCCCCCCGTCTGAAGTTTGCTAGAGAGCATTTGGATGATCCAGAAGATGATTGGGAGAATGTCATATGGTCAGATGAAACCAAAGTAGAACTGTTTGGTAGAAACACAACTCGTCGTGTTGGGAGGAGAGAGAATGCTGAGTTGCATCCAAAGAACACCATACCTACTGTGAAGCACGGGGGTTGCAACATCATGCTTTGGGGCTGTTTCTCTGCAAAGGGACCAGGACGACTGATCCGTGTACAGGAAAGAATGAATGGGGCCATGTATTGTGAGATTTTGAGTGCAAACCTCCTTCCATCAGCAAGGGCATTGAAGATGAAACGTGGCTGGGTCTTTCAGCATGACAATGATCCCAAACACACCGCCCGGGCAACGAAGGAGTGGCTTCGTAAGAAGCATTTCAAGGTCCTGGAGTGGCCTAGCCAGTCTCCAGATCTCAACCCCATAGAAAACCTTTGGAGGGAGTTGAAAGTCCGTGTTGCCCAGCGACAGCCCCAAAACATCACTGCTCTAGAGAAGATCTGCATGGAGGAATGGGCCAACATACCAGTGTGTGCCAACCTTGTGAAGACTTACAGAAAACGTTTGACCTCTGTCATTGCCAACAAAGGATATATAACAAAGTATTGAGATGAACTTTTGATATTGACCAAATACTTATTTTCCACCATAATTTGCAAATAAATTCTTTCCAGATCAGACAATGTGATTGTCTGGATTTGTTTTCTCATTTTGTCTCTCATAGTTGAGGTCTACCTATGATGACAATTACAGGCCTCTCTCATCTTTTTAAGTGGGAGAACTTGTACAATTGGTGGCTGACTAAATACTTTTTTGCCCCACTGTAGATCATGGCTCAGACCGGCAAGATATAAAAATATATATTTGTTTCTGGTTCATAAATAGGTGAACATCTTAATTGGTTGAATCTGAATTTTGTAACAACTTCTCTGAATTTCAGTAGATTTTATGTTTGGAGATTGCTGTCTTGTTTACTTTAAAAATAAATGTGATAACTTAGTGATCAGATGCAGTTCACTTATACAATTCTGTAATTATTGGATATTGAACAACGTGTATTTTGTAAATAAAAATAATGATTTCATTTGACATCTAGCTCTTTTGAAATTATGAGCTTCAGTAGTACATTCATGTTTTAAATATAATTTCTCCTTCCTAATTTTGAAAGGGACTATAACCACCCATTTCATGAGTGTTGGAAGTTTGTATTTCATTGAGGAAGAGGAAATATATTTTTGGTCTGTACAATAGAAGACAAAATTAATTGACCACAGAATGTTACCATTGTGGCAATGCTGAAAGAAGATGTGTGATGCCTATTACGGAATGAAATTTTAAAAAGCACAACGTGGTATATGGTTCTTTTAATCATAATTTGAGAACAAAGTAAGCACTTATCTCTTCATATACACAATTTAACAAAAGATTTCATAGCCGAATCAAATCATAGTATAGATAGTATTACATAGCAATTGAAGGAACATACCAGTATATTTGTATATTTGTGATGACCTATGCCTAATTCTTCTTCCTTTATATGTAATATTAATATTAAATTCTCAGATACAGGTAGTCCTTGCCTTATGACCACAGTTGAGCTCAATGTTGTGAAATTTGTTAAGTGAGTTTTGCCCCATTTTATGACCTTCCTTGCAACAGTTGTTAAGTGAATCACAGCAGTTGTTGTTAGTAACATGGTTGTTAAGTGAATCTGGCTTCCCCATTGACTTTGTTTGATGGAAGGTTCCAAAAGCTGATCACATGACCCTGGGACACTGCAACCGTCATAAATATGAATCAGTTGCCAGGCATCTGAATTTTGATCACATGGCCATGGAGATGCCACAATAGTCTTAAGTGTGAAAATGATCATAAGTCACTTTTTTCAGTGCTGTTATAACTTCGAATAGTTACTAAACGAACTGTTGTAAATCGAGCATTACCTGTACTGTGTTTGGCTCTGAGTAACAGATGCTATATTAATTCCTAAATGGTTTCCAGTCTTAGTGTATGAAGCCTATAAGCCTCAAACAAGAGATAATGTGCTTTGAACTGAATCATCTGAATATCGCCATAGGATGAATGATTTGAAGGGAAATGCTCACTGGAGGCCAGTTTTTTAAAAAAAAATGTTAATGAAAAATAATACATACAGTTCCCTTTCTGTTGTATCACATAATTGGCTGTCACTGCAAGACATAATTAATTGCATTGCCAAAACTACCCAGATAATATAAGGCAAGCTTAATTAGAGAGCATCAAAAGAGAATTAACAAAGCTTGGAAGCCCTGATTTTTGTGTTTTTTATTATTGAGGTTTAGTTGACTTAAGGAACCTTGACTGAAATATATGTTTGTTCATAGACCTTATGAACAGCATGGCACAGAAGTTTGTGACCAAATTTTAGGGCTTGATTTGCTATAGGTGTAACACATTCCAAATATAATTGTGTGTAAACAATTTTTTTTGAGGCAGGGACCAGAAATATAATGAAACTGAAGAACTGACATTGCTGAGTGATACTGTAAAGGTTACTGATTTGCAGTAGGTCTTTAAGAACTGAGGTGGGATATTTTTATTAGTGTTGCATATTAAATTAAAGAATGGGGAAACAGAAAATTCTACTCCTGAAGATGGTAAATAAGAGTTGGGAACTTTAGAAACTAGGAAAACTGAAAAAGCATTATAGTGGGGGTGAAAAGGCTTTCAGTGATAGCTAAAATCAGTTTTCTGGAAAAATACTCAGAGCATAATCCATGTGTAAATATAAAAAAAAGACAACATTATAAAAAAAGCAAGAATAGTAGTGTCAATATATTATTGTTCAGCTCTGCCAAGGCGAACAAAATTAATGTGTTTTGGAAACTAAGATTTCAAATTAAGAGGTACAAGAGAGAGGGGAGAGGGAGGGAGAGGGAGGGGAAGACAGAGAGAGATATTAGTTTAGTATGTTGTGTTGGTATATTCTTTTTTGATCATTACTGTTCCTTGAGAGTGGAGAATTAAGCTAGTTTCTAGTAGCTCACTATTAAAAACTGTTCTGTATTCAAGAAGTTTGTAATCAGCTATATTTGTTTTAGGGGATGCACGTTTTACTGTACTGCACAAAATGATAGAAATCATAGAGGTTGTTTTCCTTCCATGGCTTATAGCTTATTGATGCTTGGGCAGTCAGGAAACAGATACATCCCAGTGCAAGGAAGACTGAAATGAATAAGGTCAGGAATAAGCATTCAGACACCCCACAAGATCATTAACAAAATGCTTTGTAGATGCTTATCACAACTGATGCTGAAACCCCCCCAGAAAGATGTTGCAATGGGAGAATGGGAAGAAGAGATTTAGAATTTAAACCTTGGAGCAGATACATACAGTATATGGCTTGATCATCTAGCTAGCTGGTGATATTCTGCAGATGGAATAAGGATGTAATTTTTCATTATCCTTATTGCCATAATGAATCTGAACTTGTATTCATGACTGTTTCTATTTGCTTCTTATCTTCTTTTAACATTGCTCTCTTCACCCATTTCATGTGCTTTATGACCACGTCTAATTATTGTTAACTAAGGATCATCTGTATTATCAGCATACTAATTGTACTTTACCCATTCTGACAAGTGGCTGTGTCTAGTGACTTCACTTAAATGTTAAGAGAGTTAAGACCTGTGGCATTCTGGAAAGTGAAAGTCAAGGTCTAGATAATTTTCCTCCTACCATTAGTTTGAATTTTGCTCCAAATTGTTATGTATACTAGCAAACCAGTGGTGATTTAGTGAGGATGAGTATTTTCACAGGTTCATTGGAAAACAAGCATCTCTATATTAATTGGATTTGGAAGAAATCTCTAGACTTCTATTGGATTTACTGTTATACAGACTGAAATGTTTCATGTAACTGATTTGTATGCTTTACTCATGACAGGAGACAAATTGGAAACTAAGCGTTTAAATTTTCAGTAAAGGACAGGTGGGGCAGCTTTGTACATGAATACTAAATAATTAGGCTGGGTAAAGCATTTGAATGAGTTGTTGTACAGAATGTGGGACCATAAGCAAAGAGCTGTATAAGGCCCCCAAATCATTTCAAGGGTCAAAATTTCAGCATAGCACTTTTTTTTTTAAACAAAAAGTGGGAATGGCTTGGAGAAAGTTTTTGGATGACTGACTCCAATCCAAATGCATAAAAAAACAACACCTGAACACTACTGAAATGCCTAAAAATTGCCTGGAACACTGCTGCCAGAATTAAGCAGAAAAGGGAATTAATACAATTTTTTGTTCAAAACAATGGAATAAATATGAGGACATGGCATTATTATGCATAAAATTCATTGATAGACATCCTGAACTAGCTGAGAGAAAGCAGCTGATCTTAGCAAAAAGCATTCCCATGGTATGTGAATTTTTCTTTTTAATTCTTATACATCATTGAGCATTCCTATTAGAGACTGTTAAGAGGTGCAATAAAGGTAACATTAGCATGATAATTCTGTATAGTTAGTTTTACTAATTTATGGTGAATGGGTTAGGTAAAAACAGCTTTATAACATGTCATAATTTGTCACTTTTAATAGGCCAGTGAGTATGGTCAATACAATTTTCCAAGGCGTGAAAGTGCAGTTCATTCTTATAAAATGTAATAATTCACTGAAGTTGATTTGTTTTGTCTGGAAATGAGAATTTAATGTAGGATTCATAAAAGTAGGACACATATCATCCACATTAAATTGATTTATAGGGATCAAATTTAACGTTCATACTTGTAGCCTAGTCTTTGCTTCAGTGTTTCAGTATGATCCCTATAATAAACTTAGACGCATAGATATCATATCCTTGAGATATATATGTAACAAAAAAATGTATTTACTCCCCAGAAAGCCATAGATAGCTCCTCATTAATGGACAACTCTAGAGATAGGAGTAAATTAGACAGGAAGATGTCTAATGCAGATGGTTCATAATTTAGATCTACTAAACTTAAATTATAGTTGGGAGAGCAATACATTTGGAGATTTCATTTATTGTGCCTCCCTTGGAACAAGACTAATTGATTACTTCATATTCTCTGGTGGGATGACAGATATGATCACTAATTTTAATGTGAAGATATCCCTGAGTAGTGATCATTTTCCTCCAAACCTGTGTCTAGCTTTAAAAGGAAGATAACAAATATAAAAAATGTTGCTATCCAGAACTCCCATCTAACTGCAAATTATATTCATATAAAACGGACAAAGGAGAGGAAAAAAAAAAATAAACTTTGTATATATATCTTGTAAGGTTCATAGTTTATATATTTTCTTAATTGATTAAATTTCCCCAGAAAGGATCTGTAATTTGTACATTAGCCTAATCACTTTATTCAAAGATGTACCTGCCAGTAAAATTAAATGGGGAATATGTAAAAGAAAATCCCAACCCTGGTTTGATGAGGACTGTATAAAAGTTAAACACTGTCCAGAGTTCCTGAAATCTCTTCAGGAGCAAAAAGGGGAGTATAAAATTACTGAAAAGGAAAAGAGAGAAATGCTCTCTGGAAAAAAAATCCTCCAAAATCAGAGGTAATATATATTATCGTTTTAGTATATTATCTTTGACCATAGGAGAGAAACTAAGTTACAGGTTCCAATTACAACTTCCATATGTGAGGTTAGGGTTAAGGTTAAACTAAGCAGTGACTGATGGATATGAATATTACAGCTCTATTTACAGCTATAAACTGTACATTTAAAATGCTCCATAAATAGAACAACTTTATTATTATAAAAAATGGAATGATTTGATCCATCCAATTATGCCCAGTTAGACTATTAAGCATTATCTGTAAGTTTTATATCTTTATAAGGTCTGTATCTATACATATTTGCTGGAAATTAGTGGACTGGTTAGAAGAAAAAATCAGGATAGGGAAATCAACCATGGACCAGTGCTTGATCCTACATCTTATTGAGTAATATATATTCCCCACCATCACCACAGGATGGGATTTTATATGGGATTTTATTGATTTTAAAACAGGCTTCCATAATTTCTAGAGAACAACTGCAGTTGAAACTGGAGAGATCTTTCGATACTTGTTAGCATTCACTAAATTTCTGCATAAGAATGACATCCAAATAAGCCTATCTGACCTGGTACCTACTTCTTATAAGAGTTAAAGCAAGGTTGTATTCTAGATCTCTTATTATTTTCTGTATTAATGATATGGTGGCAAGACTTGCAAAATTAGAACATTGTTTACTAAACCTGGCTGGCAGATGATGCAGCCAGTGTTTCTGTTGCTCCTATAGTTTTGAAGACAGCTCTATAATCAATTGCCTCCTGCTGCATTGACCATGATTTAATTATTAATTATGAAAACAAAGTGTATGGTCTTTTCAAAAAAAAATCCTTCTGGGCACAATAATAGGAACAAATAAATGGCAATGACATTGAGGAAATTCAGGCTTCAGAAGGAAATTGAAATTGTGGGTAATGTGCTTAGCCTTTTTTATAGAAATGTATGAGATATGTATATTTCTCCAAATAAAATATAGTATCTTGGCAGGCCTGAGGCTGCTTTTCTTAGTCTTTTACTAGATGACCAGGTGGCAGGGATTTCAATGTATCCTGATTGTGAGTCAGAGCTACCATTAAAC
This sequence comes from Pantherophis guttatus, assembly GCF_059756535.1. Taxonomy (NCBI): domain Eukaryota; kingdom Metazoa; phylum Chordata; class Lepidosauria; order Squamata; family Colubridae; genus Pantherophis; species Pantherophis guttatus. The sequence continues at coordinate 197,127,993 of NC_142063.1, read as the reverse complement.
TACTACTTCAAGTGAGGTGATGCTGAGCCTTCACTAGGCTTCCATAGCTCAATATCCTTCCTTCCTCTGACCCCCCCTTTCCCCCCCACCTCCTTTTAAATATACACAGACCATTTTATGTTTTATTTTGCTATTTTATTATAATTAGTTGCACCATAATTGTTTTAATCTTAAGGGCTTTAGCAATTACTAGACTTAATATAAGTTAACATAGCTTTACCTCCTTGTAGCATTTTATAAATTCTAAAATTATTTGTCCTTTTATAGTTATCCATCCGTTATCTATATATTTTATATATAGTTATTTATAGCATTTGGATTATTCATTGTAAAATTAACTGTAATTTTATGGGATTCTTTTGCTCTTATTTTTAATTCCTATACTCTTATTTCCCCCCCCAATAATAGTTATATCTTTACCTTATTTTTATTCCATCAATATGGCTTTTTGTTTCTACTTTAGAGTAATTATTAGGTTATTAATTTTATGCTGGTCTATGACCAAATTCCTCAGAGAAGCAAAATTGTTCTGACTTTTCTGGCATTTCATTAAAAAATCTTCTTTCCTACTCATTATGAAATATAATGTTTGTTACTATTTCAGTCCCTAAAGCTAAGTAGATACTAGTCGAATACTATTCAGTTTTAACATTGTGTTATTTTTGACCCATTTTTAATACAGCTTTAAATGATTAACAACATAGATTAACAAAACATTAGAGAACCACAACAACAAAATATGTAAAACTAAGTTTGATAAAACTAGCAACAAAATTGAAAATTGAAGGTCTTCCAAAAAGTGAAGGTTTTATCTAATTTCCAGAAGGTTGTTATCTAATTTCCAGAAGGTTGAGAAATGAGACACTTTCTTCTGAAGAGAACCTAAGCAGTCTCCGAAAATGTTCCTTCCCCAATCCCAAACAAATAGGCTTTATGGTTTGATTGGAAGTACAAGAAGTTCTCCAAAGTTGATCAATGCATTAATTTGGGAGACTAGAAAACTGTGCAACTGTTTCACTAAGAAACACATTCTGGATATGCTATTATTGTTAATAAATGGGCTAAAGCATTTTGGATCAATCATAGTTTCCAAAAAGTCTTAAAAGGCAGACCCACAGAATATTTATTGCAGTAATCCAGTTGTGATATAATAAAAACAGTTACAGCATCGATGTGTCCAGATTTGCATTCTATGTGATGCAATTGATATACCAATCTGAGGTAATTTTTTCCTGTATACCACCAGGTTTCAAAAGCCTGGTAAAATATATGCTTTCAAGAAGAAACCCAGAGTGGATCCCAGTTCTGGATCAGGTTTATTTATTAAGAGCATTTCTACTTTGCTCCAGATTGTTGGCCCACATTCATTGTCATATTATATTTAGGCAATAGCAGGATCTCAGCACCCTCATTGGAATAATATGGGAAAGTGAGAGTGTCATAGTGATATTAAGTTTCTCAAAACACCAAATCACCCCCAAAAAGTTACATATAGATGTGGAGTGCAGGGGGACAGTATAGAACTCTGTGAATCTTTATTGACCAATGCTTGCTTATTTATTTATTTATTTATTTATTTATTTGAAGTTGAAATTTTCAGCAGCATCTTCCTAGACCCTTTCCCCAGAAACGACTGAAATTACTGCAGAATATTCCACCCACAACCCTATCCAGAAATGAAAAAAAAGAATTGTAAGAGTGATGATAGCCTGTATATTAGAAACCTTTGACACTATTGCATTAAGACAGTTTTAAAAAAGACTGAAGACATAAAAACATTGATAATTGGCCCACCAAATTTATAATATCACACCTTCTATTTACTGTTTCATAAAGAGTGGGCAAACAGATTTTTTGCTATCAATATAGGGACAGTTGATTCCCCTTGAGAATAGTATACACAAATTCTCACGTTCAAGATTTTCGGGTTCACCTTTGGTTCATATAAGAATTCAATAGCATAGGAAGCAACAGATAGACTCAGGTTAATGCTCAGATCAATACAATTTATTTTTAATACATTTGTATCCAAACTTTCTTTGAGGACAAGAGTGGGCCACACTGGGTCCCAAGAGCCCCCCTGGGTTGCAACACCAAAATTTAGTGGCAAATCACTGAATATTGCAGGTCCAGTTTCCGGCAGGAGAAAAAAAAATCACTGTGGAAAACGCCTTACTACCCCTTAAGAAAAAAAAAAGGACAATCCCCTCCCCCCTCCCCCACGGTAAATGCAGCCCAGTCTGTAAAATAATTTTCTCTCTTGCTCTACAATAGCCCTACTAGTGAAGTAGATGGTATTAAAGATAATGACTAGCCAAAAAGCTCAGAAATCGTAATAACAGAAGGATCTGAACCTGTCCCACTTAACTTATTTCTTTCTGTATATCCTGTTTCTTTCTGTTTTGTAATAAAATGTTCAGAGAAGAATGCTTGTTAAATACTATGCTTTTCTGTAGATGCAGGCAATCATTCAGATTTGTTCCCATAATTTTCTTAAGATGGTTCAGTGCAGAATGGAAATTTGAAGGTATTCCATCATGTAGCACTTTTTTAAAACACACACACACACACACACACGTATGTGTACTGTACAGAGGATAAGAAGAGCACTTATTTTTCTGTACTTCATTCTATAGTTTATTAAGCTTTAAGACTAATATCTTTCTATGGTTAACTTTATATTTGTGAAAACTTTGTTTCCAATTAAAAATGGAATACATCTGACTTTGATAAAGGCACATACAAGATTGGCCAAAGGGTGTAAAATGCACTTTGGTTTTCATTGGGGGGAAAATATTACAGCAACAAAATATCTTGGGTATTAAAATATATCATAGCTAAGTAGGTGAACATGTCTTCACTTTCATGTCTATTAAGAAATTTCCAGATAATTATGACAATAATGGGCAATATTTTTGATGACAGTTGAAATATGTACGCATCTGTGTTGTATATATTTAACTGGATATTCAGTTAAATATATGCTTTAGTGAGATTAAAAGAATTGTCTCTATTATACAGGTTCTAGAGGGTACATAGGTTTTAAAAGTTTTTTTCTTTTCGATTTTAAGACATTTAGGAAACTTTTACATTTTGCTTTCTGGTTTCCACAGATACAATCATTATTTTAACAATTAGACACAAGTACAATTTTGTTTAGTAATGACAAGATTGGGACAGGACACATGCAAAACATTCTCTGCATGAAAGAGATGGTTTCAGGTACTCCTTATCCAAACTGAAACATGCATATTGGTCCACGCACAGAATGAATTGGTATTGTTTTGTCCAAGAAGAAGTAATGTAAGGGGTGGTGAGGAAACCAACCATAAGGAATTGACCGAAGGGAAAAAAGGGAAAGACTGAGAAAGCTGAGACACTGTGGGATATGTCTCATTGAGATATTGGCAGCAGCAGCTAAAGGAAAAGAAAGGAGATATTGGAAAATCAGGAAGGTGGGTAGGCCAGTGGGAGATACTGGACAGGGAACAATGAGAAGAAGGGGTGGTGTTCCCCCATCTTGATTTACTCTCCCTGTCCAGATTTGTCTGAACAGACAATTGAAGTGTTCTAAATTTCAATCCTATTTAACTTTGTCTGGCTTTGAATGGTTTAGCAGAACACCCTCCTGTAATACAGTGGTTTTTCTATTTTTTAAAAAAAAAACCTTTTTCAGGCACATCTCTCTTTGCATCAATGAAATGTGCTTGAATACATCTGCCTTATGAGATTTCAATTACTTGTAGTTTTCAACAGCTATTTTATTGTTTATAACTATATAAACCGGTATTGCCCACTACTTTGCTATTTGATTTACTAAATGCTCATTGGTTTAATATACCCAGGATTGTATTTTTATCAATTTTGTAGCCATTTTTTAAAACGCCTTTAACGGATACCAAAGTGAATATGGCCTGTGCTTATACTTACAAGGATCTCAAATGTAGCAGTCCTGATTGTTCAACACAGCAAGAAAATTCACTTTCACAGTCAACAAGTCATCTTACTCAGTTGAACACAAAAGTTAAATGGTTTGTAATTTCAATAGTAGGAAGGAAAATACAGTACAAATTACTAAAAAATACTAAAATATAGAATTGTTTTCAGGCATCCTTGCTACATTAATCGCAGCAGTCACCTGAAATTTGAAACTTTTAATAAAAAGTTCTTAAATATAAATTATATGGCAAATGTACAATACATTGCTTATACAGTCTTTTAATCCAGTGTTCCGTAGTACTCCAGCAACCAGTAAAGTTGCCTTCCTTTGTGAGAAAAAGTAACTACCCCAAGTCTTCCATTTTCTTACTATCATGAATGTGAGTGATCTGAATCAGGTATACCACTGTCTCTGTAGCTTCTGTTACTACTGCTTTCACTGTGGTTGTTTTTATATAGATTCATCCCATTAGGTGGAAATATGGTATGTATTACAAACTCCTCTTTAGACACTTGCTCATTGTTCAGAGAGATCATCTGAAAAGAAGTCTCCCTGATTTCTAGAATGGAATTGTCCTTCTTAGTTCCAGCCTCAGCATAGTCATCTTTTCTTCGCCGTCCTTTGCTATAGGTACAATTTCTTGAGAACAAGGAACCATTTCTGTGGACATACCAGCAGACTAAAGCAAGCAATGCTATAGCTACCAGAGCCACTGCACCTCCTATGATGGCAGCTAAGGGCAAGTTAGAGTTTTTGTATGGTTCTTTCTCTTGTTCATGGTTTAGGGTTGTTGTAGGATTGTACATTCTAAGAGGAGCAGTTTCGGTCTCTATACAGACAGGAGTTTCATCATATAGATAGATGTTACTGGTTTCCATGGGAACCATGCATACACGGTATGGGGAATCTGGCTCAAGTGCAGTGAGCAGGTAGTCATTTCGGTCCCCTGTAACAATGGTTTCAGTTATAGATCCAAAGGCTGGGCTGTGACCCATTTTGAGCCAACTAAGTCTCAGAGCAGTCATGGGTAGTGCAACTTTCCAAGAAATGTGAATAGTCTCCGTGCTTACAGATTTTACAACAATGGTAATGATTTCCTGTGCTGGGGAAGCTGTTCTGTAATTTTTATGTGGATTAACAGTCCTTATTTCAGGAGATTTGGTCACAGAAATGGGCCAGTGTCCCTGCACAGGATATAACGTGTTTGGTATTGAAGCAGTAATTTGGATCGTGCTTACAACATCTTCATCTTTGCAATCAAATAGCTCTTTGTTGAGATCTTTGATAGCCATGCCCCGCACTTTTTCTGGTGCTTGACACATCAGTCCACGTACATTAACCTTGAGAGGCAAGGTCTGTAGCCAATCACGAACCCATTTCATTTTGCACCCACAGCGCCAAGGATTGTTGCGAAGAAACAACTGGGTTATATTGTCTAGGTCATCAAAGACACCCTGAGGTAAATTACTGAGATTGTTGTTTGACATATCCAATCGATATAATTGTCGTAGATATGCAAAAGCATTAGGTGGTACATGATTGATATGGTTTTCTTGTAGATAAAGCTTTCTCAGATTTGTGCCTGGCAAATTTATTGGAGCTGCTGTAAGAGAATTACGAACTAGTGAGAGTTCAGTTAAATTGACTAGATTTGTGAAGACCTTGTCTCCTAATCCGTGATTGCTTAAGAGATTTCCATCTAAAACTAGACGTTTTAAATTTGTAAGATCTTGAAGGGACAGCTCTGAAATTGTGGAAATGCGATTATCATCCAAACGCAGCTCTTCTATTGTTTTAGGCAAGCCCCAGGGAATGGTGCTAAGGTGATTTCGAGAAAGAAAAAGTAGTCTGAGATAAATATTATCCCGGAAGGCTCCATCTTCAATACTAACAGCAGAAACAGAATTATCATCCAAATGCAATTCTTCTAGATAAGGAATTTGTGACAGTGAATCATAAGTAATTGTCCTTATGTTATTTTCTTGCAAATGCAATTCTTTGACGTATTTTGGAAGGTTGATAGGGAATTCATCCAAGCTGTTGTGATATAAATAAATTCTCTCTACTTTTATTAAAGTTTTTAACTCTGAAGGAATCCCAGCATTATTAATTTGATTGTTCTGAAGGTAAAGAGTTGTAGCATCCCCTGGAATCCCAGTTGGAATAGAAGTCAAGTCACGATCATTGCAGTAAATGAATCCTGCATCACAGCGGCACACAGAAGGGCATGGTTTGGCACTGGCAAAATGAGGTGCCATTTTCAGCAACAGCCCTATCTTTGTCCAAATAAGGATGAAGCTCCAGGTTACACTGATCATGGTCAAATTGCAGTGAGAGTTGCACACAAACTGGTGTTTAATTTTCAATAACCTAGGAAAGAAAATCAGATTAATAGAATGCAGAGGGTAAATACTACTTTGAAACAAGACAGAAATTATCTTAAAAATATAGGATGCATATTTTTCCAGGAAAATGTGCTATTGTATTCCTTGATATGTATGTATGTATGTACACACACACGCACACACACAGGACTTCTTGAATTATAGTAATGTAAGAATGGGTTTCCTTATAAAAAACAAGGGCATAATTAATTCCAACAAATTTTATTCTGTTCCTTGTTATCCCCAGATTTTATTCTGCTGTGCTTTAGAATGTTATGTTTCAGAATTTATCCTGTCATTTTGGCAAAAGTCAGAATAATCATCTCGCCCACCCCAGAAATTTTAGAGAGCTGTATATGATAGATCAACTCACAGTTCTTTGGATAGAGTATCTGCTTCACATATCTGAGATGTGGGTTTTGGGATAGTAAATTTGTCATTTATCACATGATTAAATTTGTAACTTTCAGAAATGTACATACAAGTGATCACAGAAAGTTTATGTGGTCATTACGATTGACAGTGACTAGATAGCACATAATAATCAATGTACAGCTGAATAAACTTTCATGAATCATCATGAAATGTGTGCAGCAGTCCCACTTGTTTTGCTGAAACATCTCTGCAAACCAAATCCATATTGCTTTCTACTTGGGCCTTGGTCATATGCTGCATGCAAACCAGGAATAGTTCAACTTTAGTGACAGCAATGGAGGTTTTATTTATAATAGAGATATGAACATGCATTAAACACCCTTTTTGTCGATCATCAGCATACTGATGACTTTTACTAAAACAAGTAAATAATGTCAATATATAATGCATTATAATTATTAGCTTGTTATAAACTAATGCTAGTTAATTTGTTATACTGTTGTATGAAATTAAGAAAAAACTGAATCAAACTTATTGAAATGTTTTTTTCAGACATTAATACAATAATGTTCCAATCCAGTTTCCTATACTACATAGCTGCTAAATTAGCTATTTTAGCAAATAGCGTTGCTGTACAAATCTTACAGTAAGGACTGAAACCCAGCTTCTTTAATACTGCTTGCATCTGGGTTCTGTATAGAAGGAAATATTCTTTAATTTTGTATGGTCAATCTTTTATATTTTTCTTGATACCATTTTCTAGCATGACAGTGGAGTTTGTACTAATTGGCAAAATAATTTATTATTACTGTTCTTACCTTATTTAAATATATGAGGGAATAGTTTGTGCTTACTAATCCAATGGACACCCAGTTTTCCAAAAAAAGGTTGACTTGGGAGAAATAAATTGTTTAGTTCTCATAACTGTACTTCTTTTACATCAATACATTAAATTATTCTTCTGGGTAAGAGTGTATTTCCAGGTGAGCTCCATTATATTCAATAAGTGTTTTCTATGAAGTTTGAACATGGAACCTAAAAACATCCAGTTACTAAGAGAAAAGTTTTACAGTCCTGTTACTCTGCTGGAAGAACAGTTCTAAGAAGAGGGAGAGGATTTTCCTTCTTTTAAGTCTGCATGTGAAGAATTTTTTTTGTTTTGGTTTAATATCCTTAATAAAAATGGCATTCTTTGTAATTTCTCAGAAGCTTTTCCGCGTTGTATAGCTAGAGATGGTCAGTTCCATGTCTATATAATTATTTGTGGTGTAAGGCTTAAATTATGATGGCTTCTTCATTAAATCGAGGATCTTTTTTTGGTCCAGAATCATTCAGCTGTAAACCTTAAGCAGCAAGTATTTTCTGATAAATCCATGTTTGATGGGCTCTGTGTTTTATTTAGAACTTGGTCAGGATTTCCAGTTTAAAGTATTTCTTCATTCTGTCTGTATTTCCAGGTGCCCACTCCTTTTGGCAGGAATTTGATTTTAATTCAGAGGCTTTTCTTCTTGAAGAAATAAAAATTAATGCAAATAACAAGGAACTTTCTCAGATATTTCACTCAATCCTTGCCTAAAAAAAAGTAATAAAAATAAATTAGTTGCCATCGGATATAAATTATTAAGGGTTTTTGAACATTGATTTAAAACAAAAATCACTTCAGCTATTGCATGAAGACTCCAACCAAAACATGATTTTATGAGCTTGAGTTAACAAAGCACAAGGAAACTGACGAACATAACACGTGACTTTAAAGATGTGGCCAAGGTTCTTGAATGACCTGTATGCTTCTATTTATGATGTTCTACTTTCAAGGAAAAGGCAACACCTATAGTTTAAATTATTCAAAAGCATTTTTTAAAAATTCAGTAGCTTTTTGCAATATTGTGCTGGGCTTAATATTTTCTCTTGTTGAATTCCTTCTGAATTCTTTAGAAAGTTCTTCCTTTGCTGGAAGCAGCAGCCAGAAAGGTAGAATATTTTTAAAGGATACAGTTAAGTTGAAAAGCACACTACGTTTTCTATATCTTGGTGATATTTTGGACTGTTATCAGTATTTTGTACCATTGTATTACTTTTTAAAAGTGAAAAATATTTTTATTTTCATTTCTTACTATCTGATTTGTAACAAGCTAGATTGCGATGCATAGGAAAAAAGATTGCCATTCTGAGAAGAGTTATGTAAATTAAGTTATGTATGAATGTGGGTAGACTACTTTTTCATCTGCAGATCATAAGTCTACTTATATGATTAAACTACAGTCTGAATCACACTATGAAATAAACTCAAATAAATTTAATAGGACATTTTCAAAATCATAATGCAGTTCTCCCGTTGCAGTTTCAAATTTCTAATCCCAAAATACTAGGTGATTATGCTGACTAATATTTTTACTGTTAGTCATTTATACAGGGTATAAATATCTGTATGGTTAAAAGACTAGTAAAGCTTTTATAGTTTTTAAAAATATTTCTGCAAAATGAATCAAAATTGCTTAGATTATGACTTTAAAACCTATTTAAAATGGTTAATTATGCATGTACTAACCTAATGATTTGATTATTTTAACAATGATGAAAACAGGTTCTTAAGATATGCAGATTCATTAAATAAAATATAAAATAAAATTATCAATACAAAATATTTCAGAAAAACCAGTAAAAAATATTTAGATTAATAATTGTCAAATAAAATGAAAAAATAAATCTCAGAGATTAGAAAGAAAGCAGAAAACATTGCTCACTTCACTAACAAATTGTCTCAATTGTTAAACTATATAGCTTTTGGGAAAAACAGTTTTGATATTTATAATTCATTCAATTTATAATCAGTTTTAACTCTGTAATCCACGTTTGTTTGTTAATGGACACATTTCTTTCAATGTTTCATAATATTTGTTTGTGAAAAATAGTTCCAAATAAGTTTTGCACAGAGGGTTTTTATACACACACATACACACATACACACCATAGTAAAGCTTTAATACTATAATTAACACGGAAGACAAACTTAATGAGGTATCTTTTAAGGAAAATGAGAAAACTATAAAAATATATTTCTGCTTGAGTTGAAGAAAGCAAAGCTTGGTTTTATGAACTGAAAATGAACTGTATGTCTATTTTCATATGCTTATAATTTTTCTTCCAGTCTACTGTTTAATATTCAATCTCTGATGTACTGCCACTATTATATTAACCATAGTGTTGGATTAAAACGAAGGCAATACAATATAGTTCTTGAATTTAGAAATCTTTTCCTCAAAATTATCTGAAAACAAGAAGACAAAATGAAGTAAATCTCCCTGAAGGAAAGAAAAGATTGTTTCAAAAATGTGTATTCTCTCGTTTCTCTTAATTAGAAAGAGGTACAGTTTTCTTTACTTTTCCCTTAATCTATTATCCTGGAATTCCAAGAGATCCTTTATGTTTCAAGTTAATGCTGAGAACGTGTTTGCATAATAAAGCCAAGTGATCTGTCCAACAGAATAGAAGTTTGTTGCCTTGTTCAGTACTGCCTTTTTTTCTGGTGGTGTCCTTACATATTATTTGACATCAGGTCATTTATAGCTGAGTTTGCAAGATGAAAAGAGAAATGTCTCCCACTGTTAAGAGACACTGTGGCCAGGTTTTTTTCTAGCATCAAACTGAGGCCTACAAATTTGAAAGGGAACATTAATCTTGAACAAAACAGGAGAAAAATGAAATCCTGAATGCTCTAGTCCACAACAACCCTATTTATATCTAAAAAGTACTCGTTATTTTACTGCATTGCACAAAAAGATGTATTTCTTCTAAGAATTAAGGTGAATTGTTCTTATTGTCATATAGTTCTATCTAGACCTGTGAGGCAGTATTTTAGGAAATAGAATATCCATGTATATTCTAGATAATATATGGCTGTATATGTGTGCTCATTATTGATATTCTGGTATGGTAGACTGAATTCATTCTAGCTACAATCCACAGCAGTGTTTTGGAAAAACATATATCTTTTGGCTGTCAACATGATAATAAGTAGAATTAATTCACCTATCTGTACAAAACTAATTGTTTTGTGTATCTATCTGATTTATGGTTTAGTGCTTGTAGATTAAGGAAAATGTCTCCTCCTATTTTGTCTTCAGGTATATTAATTCCTATATGGATTTTGATTAATCATTCTAGAATCACTAGTAAACTTTTCTGGCTATAAAACAGTCTTATTAGGATATTTTAGTTAAACATGACTTAGCAGCATTGAAAATAAAATGCATCAAATTGCTTTCTTAAATTATTATGCAGTTGATAATAATAACAGGTTTTCTAATTATACTGCCTGTGAGATTTATACAAACATAGTATTTCAGAAAGCTAGCTAGTTCTTTTTTTATATATGTATTGGACAAGGAGGTTAAAATATCCTGCTTGGGGCAAAAGATTGGAAAGCTTTCTTGAGAAGTAACCCTCTATATCTTTCTCTTATTTCAATGATGTTTTCTTTGGCTTATGCAAATAAGCAGTACATAGAGCTATTGTTTCTTCCTGAGATATAAGGATTTGCTCACAGTTTTCATTCAATTGTTTTAATAATAAATTCTGATGCCAATGGCTTTCCCAGAATTTTAGACTCCTATAAATAATAAAACAATGTGAGCAGAGATATCTTCTATCTCAGCATGTCATCCTAAAAATGATAGAAATTCAATTTCTTGTATTAAAAATTGTCTGGTACAAAAAATATAACTTTATTTATAAAAATGCAGCTTTTAAACAAAATATAAATTGCACTCAAAAAATTAAGCTTTTTATTTGTTGAAAGCATGAAAAATACTGAAATATTGTTCATATGTAAAAGCAACAAATAAGCAAAAACCAAAGACAAATGACAAACAAATCAACAACAACAAAAAACCACTTTTCCTATTTTAGGAGAAATTACAGCATTATCCCAAATCCTTTCCCTTCCAAATATAGCATCAATCTATTTAGCAGGCTTTATTGGCAGATCAATAAACTTAGGACTTATTTTATTATTTTATACTAAAATTCTTTGTATCTTAAGTTCAATGGGATCAGTTCCAAGTTACTGTTTAGAATTTCAACTTTTCCCAACTTTGATTATCTTTCAAAAATTTCTGAGTTTAATTTATCCAAATGTTAGAGAACAATTGCCATGATTGGTCTTAAAAATATTTAATTTTGTAAATATTGGTTAGTATATACCTAGAATGAACCTTTAACACTTGACCTTTGGTCCTGACTTAAAAGAGATGCCAACCAAATAATTTTTTTTCTAGTTCTTCATACTTTATATAGCATTTATTCCTACCTTATTATATATTTTTGGTTAGTTTATTTCCCAAATACTAAGTTCTAATGTAATACTACCAGATTTCTAGTATATATTTTATTGCTGAAGGTTGGAACACGTTTTGTTAATTTTAGGTTTTAATTTTATAGTTACGTCAATTGCTTAGATAGTGATTGCAAGAACGCTTCTGTAGGAGTAAAATTATTTGAAATCATGGGAGGTCCATGTGATTAAGATCTGAGAAATAATCAGAATCTGATGCAGTTAAATTAAGTTGGAGTTCAACTTCCGATGCACAAAAAGGAGCATTGCTGTTGTTCAACAAATCCCATTATTTAGTGTACAGAAATTATAGGTTCTTTCTCTATAGTTTAATTTAAATTTTAAAAGAAAAACAAAAGAAATTATCTAATAGATTAGTTGTTTAAGTTAAAGGACAGTACTCTGTATTCCAATAAGCTAAGACTGTTGCTATAACTTGAACACAGAAATTCTGCCCGCTGGGGGGTAGCACACACTGCAAGAAATCTCTACACAGCAACTGCAAAGCTCTCTCTCCTTTTTAATGCAACTGTCTCGTTTCACTGCTTTAATCACAAAGGCTTCTGGAAGGCAGAGAGTGGAAGATTCCAGAGGAACGAGTACACAGGGCAAAAAGCATTTATTTCTCATGGTGGCTATTCTGTTACACTAATTTTAGAGGGAGATTGCACTCTAAACATGCAGTTTGAAGATCTCAATAATAAAAATAAGGTTTGATATCAGTAGATGGACAGTATTCCTTAACGGAAAAGATGATAGAACTAGAAGAAAAGCTGTGAAGGGAAAGAAATCTTACGTGATGAATAGTTCCTGAAGTTGAAACTAACTGAGGAAATTCTTTTTCAGTATAATAACTTATGAATATGAATCCACTGTTCTCAACTTTGATATCTGGAATGTTGGAAGCTAAAATATTCAGAAGCTAAAATAGATATGTTTATCTATTCAGTCCAACATTAACTATATCAAGATAAATACTAGTAATCCTGCTTTTATGGCACATACTAAAACTTTTCCTAAAACATGAAGAGCTAGTCCTATATAAATGACTTGAAATTCATATTGCTTTGGAACTAGAGTGTCTTATAGGTCTAGGATTGTAGAGATAGGTTTGAATTATCAAGTCTGTGTTGGATTCCAAATTACAACTTAACTTTTCTCAAATTATATTAGAGAAGAATAATTGCTTCAAAAAAAGTAAGAAAACCATTTTCTTTCTACCACCTTTTAAAACTTCATTATGGTAGTTTTTAATTATCTAGTGACTTTTGCATTTAATAATAGTTAATGCAAAGCATTTAACTTCTAGATGATTTGTATTAATATTTAAAACAATCAGTGAAACAGGCTTTTCACCCTGATAAATTAAGTAGTTAGTCATAGATAATGCTGGTTTTAAATTCAGTGCTTACCAACTGATTCTAATTTATTGCACTTAAATCAACTTTGAGTGATCCTTCTAAAGTAGCAATTGGAATAAACCTTTTACCTAAAATCTTAAATTACTTACTGATTTTTAGGTTCAGGGACTTACAAAACATGAGACTGTTTCTTAGTGGAGAAGTGTTTTCAGTACACTTATTTTCCATGCTCACAAATATAAACACAGCTCTTGCGCAGATTTAAGCTCTGTATGGATATGTATATAAGTATGTAGCTAGCCCGTTCCTTAGTGATTTACACATACAGGAAGCCATTCAGTGTGAATTTATACTAGTTTAGAAAGCCATTTATACTTTTTTTCATAGGGAATAATGAGCGAAACACAGGACTATGTCTGTCTGCCGAGATTACAGCTCTGTGTGGTTTACTGCTAAATAAATAAATGAACACTGGATTATAGTTTAATCAGGATTTCAAGTAATATATTATCAATTCTAATTTATTCAGTTAATGAAGGAGAAAGCTATTACAATTAGACAATTTTCTGTAAAGCCAGTAGCAACTAAGCCTTACATTTAATTTTTCTCCTTTTTAAAAATAGCTTTAAATGAATATGTTGGAATGGTAGGCCTTTTAAAACCCCATCCTGTTTTTTTGCATACATGTTCTAACATTTCAACTTAAATATAAATCCTGTATTTATAATTTTAGAATTATAGTCATAATCTGTTCTTACAACATGGAAGACACTGGGTTTCCAGAAAATAAACCATGGCAAAAGCTTTTCATACAAAATTCCTAGACTACTGTTTTTTTTTTAAACCATGTGGCAATCTCTATTTCATTCTAAAGTATCATTAGAGTTATTGACTTAATTTATGTAGCTAGATTTATTGGCTTGTAATGCAGGTCAAATAATTTATGCATTTTGGCATCACACTGAAGAAAGATTGCTGTATGTGCATGTTTGTGTGTGTGTGTGTACATGTGGTGAGTATTTGTGTGCATGTATGTTAGTCTGCCTTAGGTTTAGATTGCATCAAATATGGGATTTCAGTAGTAATGCAAGTTTTAAAATCTAGGTGTAGCTGTTTGTCTATCCTTTTCCAAGAATAATAAAACTTCTTCCAAGAAGACTAAGATGTTGGCTCTTGAACGGAGCACTCATTTTTTAAAGAACTATTGGTCTCCTTGTTTAGCTGTAAAAATAAGTATTAAGGGAACACACATGCCTCATATACAGCGTTGGAGATAGCAGAAAATATACACGTTTGATTTTTTGTGTGATCTCTATGCTCTTTAGCATTTTGTTGAATGCAACAGCAAAGTCTGCCATTTGATTATTTAGGTACGTTTGTTTTAAACCACAAAGCTCCAGTTTGAACACAGTTTTTAAACCATCAGCTTTTTTAAAAAAAAAAAACCCTCATATAGTTATACTCTTTTTACATTTCATTATTGTTTTGAAACCATCTCTGCACGCTCCTTATTTTTCGTTCCTCATGCAATGTAATTAAATGTAATAATCTCTGAATCAAACTTGAATACAAATTATATATAAAAAAAGCAGTGAAAATACTTACCAGCAGGCTGCAGTAGGAAAAAAAAAGAAAAGAAAGCAGCAACAAATCTAGAAATTCCATTTATAAACGCAGGACCCTAGTAATTCCAGCATGGGTATAAAGCCTCTCCATTTCAGAAACCACAGACAAAAAGCAGCATCAGCAAGCTGTTGTAGGCGCTTTCACTGTGTCAGTTTCCTTCTCCCTCACTAAGAAAGAGCGAGGGGGGATTGCATTCCAGTTACGTGCGTGCAGCCCACCTCCAAAGTCTGAAGTTAAAGCTTTCACCTAACAGTGGTTGAGTAAAGAGGTGATGTCATCAGTGGGTATGGCTTTGGCTCTGCTTCAGAAGGCATCTGAATAAGCAGGCAATCCAGAGTAGGCTACAGACACCAGAGGGCGTCAGAGAAGGCAAATCAAGATTTGTGTGCCAAAACAAGTAAATGAACTGAATTAACTGTTCACCAGAGTTAGCTATGCCTCAAACATTTAAGTCATCTTCAAACGAGTACATTTGGCAACATACTACATAGATACCCAGATGGGGGAATTTGTTTTGACATAGTTGGGGATATTATATTTAGACTGGGCACAATTTGAAAACTACATTACAATTATTAATTGGTTGCATATATCGGTCATTCCACTAACCCTATCATAGGCTTTAAGATTTTGTTTGAAGATTATATAATTTTAAATTGCGGCAGAATTTATCAGCGACTTTTCTTAATAGCTTCTTAGGTCATAAACTTTTTTTTTTAAACGAGAGAAAAAGGTTAGTGTTTAGAATTCATTTGAGGAGATATTTGGTACTTTACGCAGTTTTAATATTTACCATGAAGGAACAAAAGCAGATGAATCTCTTTACAGATTCTCTGAAAATATAAAGTGGACTTTTTTTTTGACAGTGTTTTATTTTTATCAAACATGGAGGTTGAAACTGCATCAGAAGCATTTTTGGAAAAAAATAAAAACTGTCAAGTGAACAACCTTGAAAACTAAAATAAATATTGTGGAAGAGTTTTCATGACTTAGTGAAATGCATGGAAATTGGAAACACTTTCAGCTATCCATGTTTTTGTTCATGCTCAGTTCAGACTGCTGATTTCAGGCTGTGTAGTTGGAAATTCTTGTTAGAACAGATAAAGCATTGTAGACAATCATGCCTTATCTCTATGATAAGACTGTTTGAATATATCTTATGTTTTCTCACTGCAATCTAGTTATCTTTCACTAGTAATTTATTAACTAGATTGTAATTCCTTTCCCAGCATCAGCATGTCTTTCCAATGTATTGATCCTAAATCTGGTCACTTGTAGACAGCCTTCAAGTACCGGTATTTTGCTGCATTCTCTGTGTTCAAACCTTATAAGCATCCTGCATTAATCTGATGTTCAGAGAGGGCAGTTCTTGGCATCAGAAAAAAGAGGAATAAGTTATTTATTTCACAAGAGATCTGATCATTTAAAGAATCCATAGCTATGAAAATAGTTACAGACCTAAAATAATTGGGAGATAAAGGAAAAAGTAAAAACATTTAACCCTGTCCTCTTTAGAGCGTTACATATATTTTGATCAATGAAGAAAACAGATTTTTGCTTAGTATGTTCACTGCAGAATATTCTTCAATAGTTTGCTTTGGGGAATTTCTATTCTGCAAATACTTTTTCGTCTGTTATAGAATCCTCATTAGTCCATTTAAATCGTTCAACAGGTTATCGTGCATGTTATATAATTTCTCTACATGTATCACTGGAAAGTTCATAAAAAGATATGCAGAATGCACATTCAGCTATCTTGGTCAGTGAAGCTTAGCCAAGTGCTTAATGCATCAGTTAGAAATGAAACAAATCTTCTTGAACAATTCCAATGGGTCCTAGAGAAATAATTAGATTTTACCAGGTCACAGCTGCTGTAGAATACTAAAATGGTTTTTTAAATTTTTTTTTAAAAAAATAGTATTGAGATTTCTCTTTATTTCTGCTTTTATTATTTAGATTCTTTAATATCTGTTGACTGTCTATATGTAAAGGTAGAACATACATCACAACACAGGGAAGGTTGAGGCTCTGTTAAGTGAAATAAGGTAGCATTGAGGCATTATGTATCAGGGAAGTAATTATTTATGTAATTTGTATTTTATTTCTCCTGGCCTGCAGTAGTTAACAAAAGGGACAGGCAGTGCAGTGCAAATCCAGGTGTCAGCATGTGGGAATGACAGACTAAACATTATGAAACTCTTACGGGGGACAGACTGAAGTAAAGAAATATACTTTCAAATTCTTGAAAAAAGCCATTTGGTCAATTATGTTTAGAGTCTAGCAGTATTTGAGAGATAATAAATTCTATATTCAGAAACAGTAGTTTAAGAATAAATTGAATCAAAATATTCTTTAACTTTCTAAAAATCTGAATTCCCTTCAGCTAAATTTTTATGACCTGCATATTAGTACTGGTACTCATATTTTGGACATGACTCCCTATTCCACTCACTTTAGAAGATACCATCTACCAGCAGACCTTAGATGATTTCGGAAAAGCTCAGTAAGTTCTAACCAGAGTTGCATTTGGATGCAAAACCACTGGGAAATTCCAGGGCTATAAACTAAACTAGGAAATTATCAAAACAACCCAAAACAAAACAAAGGTATTGGAAGAAAATAATAGCAAAGCCTTTCATGTTTTTGAAAAAAATAAATAAATCCATGTAATCACTAGGAGTTTGAGTTTGTGTTGAATGACACTTTACTTATTCCGTTCTTCCTTATGTACCAGTACACTTCAGTCAACATACATCTGTCTGTCTATGTCCAAACATTCCATGCAAATACAGGTAGTCCTTAACTAATGAGGTTCTTTAATGCACCTAGCTGGCTGCCCTAAAACATGCCCCCTCACCATTTCTTCATTTCTGCAGCCCATCGCAGATGTCAGATGACAACTGTACTCCATCAGTGGACTGCAGAAATGAAACTTCGATCCTTAAGATCTGGGCTTCGTTTCTGTAGCCTGTGTGCCTCTTTCGCTTTGTCCACTTAACAACCTCAACTGTGAGAGCCAGGATTACAGTTTTGAACAAAGTGGTCACATGGGCATCTTGCTTAATGACTGTTTTGCTTAGCTGGGGGAGATTCCAGTCCCAATTGTGATGGTAAATTGAGGAACACCTGTAGTGGCATAAATTTATTCACATGATTGCATCTGTCTTGACTCTCCTATATTTACACTCGTGTCTTTTTACATTCCTAAAAATCACTTTCATGTATGCATTCCTCTGCTTACATATAGCCATCAACAATCAGTTCACTCTTGATGGTTAGGTTTTAAGAAATTTGATCTTTCTTTCCTCATGCCCATCATGAAAATGCCACAAGCAGTGGTATAAGATATGCTGTATTAATTGAATAAAGGAGAGAAGATAGCAGACATAGATGGTTGCTGTGTCCTATGTCGTGATCACCACTTCTGACCTTCTGACAAGCAAAGTCAATAGGAAGCTGGCTTCACTTAACGACCGGGGCAGGAAAAGTAATAGGTGGAAGCCTTCCATCCTTTCTAAGGTAGGTTAAATGAGGACCCAGTTTGTGGGGGCAATAAGCTCACTTTGTATAAAAAAATATACAAAAGTATGAAGACTATTGCTTAACCCATTGTAAGCCGCCCTGAGTCTCTGGAGAAGGGCGCATATAAATCAAATAAAAATAAAAATAAAATAAAATAAAATAAATATATTCAGATGTAGAAGCATAGTAACTATTGCAGGATTCTGGGCATGCACCTCCACTTTATAAACTATTAGAGTAAAATCCAGTTTATGTTCATATTTGAAATGGAATACATATTGGATTGTAAATGTTTTCTATGTTTTACAGGTTAATTTATTTTACTTATTAATCAAATTTATATAGCTGCCCATATCAGCAAAGGCGATTCTGGATAGAGCACAACATCCAGATACAGTGACAGATACAAAAGTAACAGATATAAAAATAAAAATCCATATTAAAATAAATATTATAAAAACAGATGCACAAACAGTAGATGGAGAATAAGAATGGTTATCTCAATGATGGAGCCAGCTAAACCTGGGAGCCCCAGATCTGATAACCAGGTTTTGAGGGCCTTTTGGAATAGAGTTTCAAGGGTTGAAACATGGGTTCCTATTCATATTCCTGTATTAGATGAATAAAGAGATTTTGACTGCAGCTTCTCCTTGTATTTAGAAAAGCAGCACATAATAGCCCATCCAGCTTGATCAATTCTGTGTTATTTTTGTTTTATTGTTTTCAGGCTAAAATAATAATAATACAAAAATATAAACAGACTAAGTTCATATCTTTAGGTCTGTTTAGTGTGGATTCCTCCCGTTTTTGAGATATTAGATTTTTAATTGTTTAATGGGTTTTAGTCGAAAGGTTCTTAAATTTTGGCCAAAGGGTATAATTCTTTCAAATTTTTAAATTTTGTATTGGATGTTTTTTACTTGGCTGTGCACCGCCCTGAGTCCACTAAGAGAAGGGCGGTATACAAATTTAAATAAAATAAATAAGTAAATAAATAAATAAGTAAATAAGTAAATAAATAAATAAGTAAATAAATATTGCTTTCCATTCAAGCCTCTTCCTTTGACTCTGAGATTTCTGTCTTACTCTCAAACATTCAGTATGGGAAATTTAGGATTCCAAGATATGCAAAAGCCACTAGTCCAAAATCTCAACAGAATTTTTTTTTTTTTTTAAAAAACCCTACAGTATGGGATTTCTCTCCGCTCCCCCACTTCCCTAGTTATTTGGGAGAAATTCACATGCTCCAGGAGACCTTCTTTATAAACTGTTCTTCAATTTACATTTACAAGCTTAACTGTCAACTCAAATGACCACAGGAACTGTTGTGACAGAAAACTGAACCCTCAACAATATCTATATAATAAATCATTATTGTATAATGTAGAATTCTCCGCATCTGAACAGATCAGCCAAAGAGTTAGTCAGTCGATTTAATGAGTAAACAGTAAAAAGAAGTCCTTAGATTGTAAATCCATAGTGGCTCACTAACTGTTTCACAACAATTAAGATTCCTATTTTCCATTATGATGTTGAGGAATAAAATATTTTCTATGGAAAAAAAAGCTGTGAATAGAAGGGTTTCTGGCCATATGCTGTATATTAATGTAACATTAAGGCATTAATACTTAGAAATCAAGGGGATGTAATTTTTTTCAAAGTGTCATGTATTTCTAAAACTAAAACAGCATTCCTCATATTGTTCTCTAAGCAAGGTAGAAGAAAAACATTAAATGCTTGAAAAGTTGTGTTGACTGTATTTAAAATTAATATTATTTATATTTAAACTTAAATATAACTTCAAGTTTAAATTTTGTCCTTGCTTCAATCAGGTTTTTTCTTTCTGAGCATACCAGTTGTTTGGCACATGGTTTCTGACAAGTTGCTCAAGGTCTAAGTATGGCCCTTGCTTGAAAAAAACTGAGCATGCTTGGTTTAGATAATTGTGAATGGACTCCAGTGAGCCTTGGAGTCCACATACTCTTTATGGAGTAAAAACATCTGGTATTTATTTAATATTTTACTGAACCATGGCCTTCTTTTATATATGAACTCTGGAATTTATTTTGTACGAGTTGTAGGAATTTTAATTATTGAACAAACTTGGATATCTATAAGAAAGCCTAATCTATCCTCCATGCTAGAGTTTAATGTGAATAAAGAATACACGGCTACCCTTGTCTACATCTAGTCAGACATTTTAAGACTTTCTAAGCATTCTGCTCATTCTCCTCTATCAATCTCAGCCTTACCTTAAATTAAGAATAAACAATAATCTGGAGAGTATATTACCAGTCTGGAGGGCATATCGTCACAGCAAGATTATATTGAATTTCAGAAGGTTACTTGGCAGAAATACTTCATTTTTGATACCTTTGTCTTTAAATAACTGGAAAAGAATTCCAACACAAATACAGTGTGAAGTCCTAGGTTGTACTACATGACCTCTAAACTGTTTCAATGAATTATTCTTAAGAGTAGCACTGTGCCCTAGAGTCAGACATGACTGGAAAGGGAAAACCTTTTCCTATATCTTTACCTGTATTATGGTCAAGATTTACTGATTTTGTTCCAATTTAATTTAGCTGTGTCCCAAGATTTCTTCCAATTTCTACTTGTGCTGAACACATTTTTGTTTTTAAACTCCCTGGTTCACACTGTAAAAGCAATTGTGAAAACCCTAAATATTTTTAAAATATTATAATCAGTTTGGAGTAATGATTAAGGAGCTAGATTAGAAATTGGGAGTCTGTGGGTACTGGTCCTCCCCGAGGCAGGAAAACGGGCTGGGTGACTTTGGCCTAGTCCACCCTCACTCAGTCTAACTCACTTGCAGGGCTGTTGTAGGGAAAATAGGAAGTGGGATCATTATCCATGTCACTTCAAATTTTTATTTTTTCACCATTTTATTCAACTCAGGGCAACATACATAATGATCCTACCTCCTCCAATAGTACCTCGTACCTTCTACCAATACCTCCTACCAATAATGACATCAAAATAAACTTAACTGTCATTTATCTGATAATGGAAGCTAGTGATTATAATAATTAACATTTAATAAAACAGTAATGAGAACTTTACTGGACCAAATAGTTAAAACCAGGGGTGGGTTCCACTTATCTTTAGTACCAATTCACAGCGGAAGCGCGTACTTCTGCACATGCGCAGATCACGTATGATGACAGACCGAACTGGGAGCAACCCACCACTGATTGAAACTTATGAAAACTTAACTATCATTTACAAGTCAGAGGTCAGCATGATCAACAATAACACATAGCTAAAAAACATAAATAAAACCTATAACACGACCAGCAGGCTCAGATTTCATCTTATTTATTACACTGGCCACTAAGCGTATTAGCTTGGTATTATCAGTGCCTAGCATTTGGGCTTCACCTGCTTTTGGGGTGAGAACTCATTCCACTATACTTCATCTAATGATATAACAATGAGGTAGATCTTTACCCTGCTTGGTTTTATGCTGCTGGAATTCGTATCACTTATATTTGCATTATGTTTTATGTTTTGTTTTATTAAATTTGTATACCGCCCTACTCCCGAAGGACTCAGGGCGGTGAACAGGCACAGAATAAAATACAGAAATACAAAAGTTAGAAACAATTTAAAACCAAATTAAATAATTTAGCCCAAGACAATTAAAAATCCCAATAATTTAAAACAAATTAAAATTTCAGTTTAAAAATTTAAAAGAAAGGGAGAAAATTAGGCCAGGCAGGTTTGCTGGAATAGGAGGGTCTTAAGAGCACGGCAGAAAGTGTGCAGATCCGGGATCCTCCGTATCTCCGGGGGTAGCTCGTTCCAGATAGTGGGTGCCCCCACAGAGAAGGCCCTCCCCCTGGGGGCCGCCAGCTGACACTGCTTGGCTGACGGCACCCGGAGGAGCCCCTCTCTATGAGAGCGTACCGGCTGGTGGGAGGCTGTTTGTGGTAGTAGGCGGTCCCGTAAATAACCAGGTCCTAAGCCATGGAGCGCTCTAAAGGTGGTAACCAAAATCTTGAAGCGCACCTGGAAGACCACCGGGAGCCAGTGCAGCTCGCGCAGGAGAGGTGTCACACGGGAGCGCCATGTTGCTCCCATAACCACCCACGTGGCCGCACTCTGCGCCAATTGGAGCCTCCGGGTGCTCCTCAAGGGGAGCCCCATATAGAGAGCATTACAAACAACGAATTGAATATAAATGTTGTGATTTAAAGAATGCTTCTTGTTGAGAATATGTGTATTAAAGCCAGAGGTCAACTGTAATAATTGCACTTTTCCTTTGAAGCATAAGTAACAATCCTTCCTCTCAACTTTGAAACTGCAATGTAGGCAGAAGATTATCCTACTAGCTGTTGAGTGATACCTCATTCCTTCTTGGCTTCATGATTAATACGAAGGTCTGGGATTGTCTGGCAAAACAGCAGCATCCATTTCTGTTGTGGGACAAAAATAGGTGGCAGAATTTCTTAGCAAATGGGAACAATGCTCTCTGTTTCATTCCAAAATAATGACTAAAATTCATACATATTCTTGCTCTCCCTTAGGAAAAGAAATAGAAAATTGAAATGTGGCCAATGCTGCTTCTGCTTGTTGCTTATCATTCTATTACTGAGCAGAATTCTAAAGCAGAAAACATACAGGTAGTCCTAGACTTATGATCACAATTGAACCCAGTTAAGTGAGACATTTATTAAATGAGTTTTGCCCCATTTTATGACCTTTTTTGCCACAGCTGTTAAGTGAATCACTGCAGTTGTTAAGTTGCTAAGTGAATCTGGCCTTCCCCATTGTTTTTCCTTATCAAAAGTTTGCAAAAGGTGATTACGTGATCTTGGGACACAGCAATGGTCATAAGTATGAATGAGTTGCCAATCAGCTGAATTATGATCACATGATCATGGGATGCTGCAATGGTTGTAAGTGTGAGAAGTGGTCATAAGTCACTTTTTTTCAATACTGTTGTAACTTCGAATGTTCACTAAATGAACTGTTGTAAGTTGAGGACTGCCTGTATTAGCAACCTGTCTTTGTTTAACAAGTGGAATATTCAGAGTCTTTTGTAGCTATTTCCAAATTTGCTCACATTTCTTTCCTGAACATAGTTTGAATCTGACTGTTCCTAAGACAATTTGTTCTGTTTTATCAATAATGGGATATCTGATAATTGCCTTGATAGCATCTACAGGAGGAAGAACATAGAAAATATTTGCTAGTCAAGTATTTTAGTTTGGCTATCAAATTTAGTTGTCAACCCTGAAGCTGACCTGACTGAAGCCATTTTGACCGCTTCAGTGTTGCCACACTGGAGCTGAGGGATAGGGAGTAGAACTGAGATAGAGGGGAACATATAGACAAAGCACCATATTTTCTCTTGGGAACCAAGGACATTCTCACACCTGGTCGGAGGAAGGAGGAGTGATGCCACCCGGCTGCCAGCCCATTTTATGATTGGTTGTGACTGATTGTTTTGAGAAAGTGGGAAAATTTTTACTTTTAATTAGGTGAAAACTGCGGGAAACCTCAGAGTCAGTTTTCACTAGATATGTGCCAATATGATAATTCCAAATAAAAGTATTCTTTGAGGAATCTACATGCCTTGGAGTCTTGCTTGCTATGGATTTATTACTTGGAACCCTGACACTAGTCCAAAATTTTATACTTTCATTAAAGTAAAATTCGAAGCAAGAAAGTTAAAGATCAAAAGGGTTTTTTTTTGTGGGGGGTGTCATCTGGATGTGAATCATTGTCAAAAATTCTTGCACAGTTGATAAGGGTCATTATTCTTACTAAAGTTGATAGCATTCATGTTTCTAATCAGGTCGTTATTGTGTAATTCAGAGGCATGTTGCTTTCAGTTTGTTAATTCCCCACCCCCTTATTTTTCCTTATTTCTATAGTATCTCCTTAACATCTTCCCACCATGAATATTATAAAAAGACCAATTGACAATATTGTGACACCTTTTGATACTACAAACAGATTTGAGTAAAAATTGACCGTATAGAAATAATTGAACTTAAACTATTTGAACTGAATGAAAATATGGGTAAATAGATCGTAGTACTGGTTTAAAATTGAAATTGTCAAAGGCCTGACTACAATTGCTGAAAGAATTATTTTTAAATGTGGCCTTTGTAAACTTAGTTTTCTTTGTCCTTCTGTTATCCTGCTATTAAACAAATTGTGAAAAAGACATGTTGATGTTTTATTTGGAATCAAAATAACCCAGAGCTGACATCTTGTGTCCCATTTTTGCTTCTTCTACATGTATGTGCTCTTGAAATATTTGAAAAAAAGAGAGCCTTTTACGCCCATGGAGTTGTTTTGCCAGTTATACTCCAAAGATCTTTTTGTTTGGAAAGATTAAAAGGAAAAAGGATTATCTAACAAAGCTAAAGTTGTAACTCTGAGTAACAGACAGTGACAGTACGTGTCAGAGATTCCTGCTGCTTTGAAGGCTGTGTTTATTTTTACTTTGGATATGCTTGACACCCCAGAAAGCAGCTGTAAAAGCAATATTGCCTGCTGGTATAGTTCAGACCTTCCTATTGCTTTTCCTTTGTAGAATTTTTTTTTTAGAAATAATAATAAGCTGCACTATTTGTTTAGAAATGCCTCTTGTAATCAGGCAGAATAGCGATGCACATGGAATAATAGTTGGGAGGGGCCATTTAATTCCTCCGGACAGGAATCGAAATTAAAGTATCCATGACAAATGACAGTCCAGTCTTTATTCGGTGAAGAGAAGCTCATTGCCTCTCTTGATAATTGGTTCTCATATTAAAGTGCTTTTGTAGTTACGAAATTCTTGATATTTAACTGAAATATGTTTTCCTTTCACTTAAAACTGCTGTCCTGTGCCCTGTTTTCTGGGGTTTTGGTCTTCTTTGTAACATCTTCTAAGATGTTATAAAGAATGCTACCATTTAAAAATGCTACCATTTCTCCATGCCACGTTATTTTCCCAAGATTAAATTCTCTCTTCCTTTCATTATGTATACATCTATTCTATGTTTTCATTCCCTGTTAAGGAGAGATTGTGGGGAAAATTGGGGATACAGTAGAACCTCTGGTCACGAATGCTTCTGACCACGACCAAATTGGGATCTGACCAAAAAATTCACAATTTTCCCCCCGCAGCCGATTTCCTCTTCCACGCCATGTTTTTTGTAAGTGCCAAATTTCCAAAATTAGGCTCAGGTCGTGACCAAATCGGGTTGCGACCAAAGTTATGGAACAAATTATGGTCATGACCAGAGATTCTACTATACGTCTGTTGGCAGATCGTCTTATAAATGGCCTGTTTGGAGACATCTGGAAAAAATAAATAAAAAGACCACTTTAATTAACTTACAATAAGGACAATTACTATCCCCAACCTGGTCCTTTCAACAGTGTATGCATCCCACTGTAATTGAGTCCATCCAGTTTGCGGCTATTTGTCCTTCTCCTTCTATACATTTTTCCAAAGAGGTAGATCTCTGGTTAATGTGTGCAAAGTATTGCAGTTTGAGAGTGATCATTTGTGCCTCAAATGAGAAATTTGGGTTGATTTTTTTTTATGATGTTTGTTCTTGTTTCCTTGGCTGTCATGCCATCTAGTTCATAATTAGATAGCTTTATAATGGGGTAGTTATTTTTAAAATATTTTATTCAAGACATGTCTCTTCTAATAATCTACTGCTGAAGTTATCAATTACAAATAATAAGTAAGGTTAGTTTTGTAAGAACTGTTCTGTCCCAGGTCAAGCACACAAACAAATATGTAATTTTAGAATTAGAACAATTCTTAGAATTTTCTCCAATATGGAAACCATACTTGTAGCTTTTAATGTTTGAAGATTGGGGTATTGACCCATTTCTAGTCATCTGGCACTTCTTTATATCTCTACAGAGTTCCTAAAGATAATGTATAAGGGCTCACACAGTTACTTCAGCACTCTAGGATCCAATTCATCTATCTCTGGAGACTTAAATTCATTCATAATAAATGCTTGCTCATGTTTCTGTTAATCCCAAATTTCAAATCTGCCCCTTCATTCTGCTCTTCAGAAGTACGTGGTGAAACACAGAACCTCTTACAGAATAAACTGAGCTAAAGTAGAAATTGAGTAGTTACTCAATTTCTACTTTAGCATATTGCCATTTCATGGATTAGCATATTGCCATTTCTTGGATTAATTGATGCATCAATACTTTTTCTTTTATTTTGACATATTTTAAAAAGCCTCTTTTAACATCCTTTGTTCATTCTGAGGTTCAGTCTTTCTGGCTTCACCTGTACAATTTTAAAATATTACTACTTACTCTTTCTGCCCTCCCTCCTTGTCCCCCTCCTTCAACTAAACTTTTTATATTTGTATATCCATAGTGATTTCTTTTACTGACCTTGATTAGTTTTTGATTGGAATTGTTGAGAGTATGCTTTTAGTCCCTTTTAGGAACTCCCACTATCTCAAACACAAATTTCTCCATTACTACTTCTAATACAACATATTTTGAGGCTAGTTTTATCTGCTTTTTTGAAATCAAAGGTTTCAATTCAACTACACCCATTTTAGGTTTACTTATAAAATATATAATCTTTGCAATGCAAATATTTCCATTTGTCATAATGTATATTTTCTCCCCATTTTGTGTGTCATCCTTGTTTCTCCAAACAATGTGTTTGCTATTACTGCTCCTTTCTGATTTACACTGTTCAAGCCTGCCCCCTTTTTTTAATTTAGAAAAATTATAATATGCATCATTGGCCTTCTTGATTAAGAAGTTTCCTTTAGCTATGTTACATTTGTAAAATGCATTTCCCTACATATACCTACTGACAATATTACTATCTTAAACTTACCTGTCATTTGTTGGACAATCTGTCATTATTCTGTTAATGCTTTTGATATGTTGATGCTGGTTAAGGGTTTCTAATTTACAGATCTGTCAGTTTCTTCTTGCTTTTGCTTTTTTTTTTTTTTTTGCATTTGACCTCTCAAATGGAGCATTTTCTTTTTAATTCTTCCTTCCTACCTAGAAATTCCAGACCGTTTTTTTCAAGATGCCTGTTACATTAAAAAATAACCCTAAAAATACCCTGCCAGATGTATTCACACTCTGTTATCTTTTCTAAATAAGTTATTGCATTAGGCATATACATTTTCTATTATACTGGCTCTAGCCTTTTATATGCTTATGTTACAAGAGGTTTTTGAGGACAAAAGGGTTTTTTTTAAAGGAAGACTGTGTAAATGACTTTCAATTCTACTCCCATGTGACTCCCAGTGAAGACTGGGAGAACAATTTGGTTTCAGGGGTTTAAAGGCTATAAGCAGGAACCCATGATAGAACATAGGAATCTGACTGCAAATCACTCTGCTGCTTTTATATAGCTTTACCACTTCACTGTCATTTAAAAGATTCCAGATTTAAATAGATTGGCTTGATCCATCAATAGAAAAAAACTCATCTGTTCTCACATGCTTCTGAACAAATATCCAATTTACATTACTGTAGTGATGGCTCTTTTAGCAACTTTTTTTAAATGCTTCAAGAACAGCACTTTATTGAAACTGGAGAATTCAGATGATGGGGCATTGACATTGTTCAAGATCCCTTGTCTTCTCTACTCCCTTAATAGAGGCGTCTTAAAATAAAAATAACAATAATAAAAAAACTTGGTTCATCTGGTACTGATCCTGTTCTTCTCAGTTGATATAAGACTAAACTATAAGATTGATATAATTTTACCTATTTATATTCCCCAACAGTTTTGAAAACGGAATTTTGGCTGCTTTGTGAATTACAAATATATGGATCATAAATTACATCAGGAGTTTACAATTAAGTTAAATATGTAATACCTTTAAAGAATTTGAGAAATGTGATTAAAAGCATGAAGGTGAAATTAAATGCAGCTTATCTTCTAGAAGTATGAACTCTTTCTAAGTTTAAAGTATGGTATGTCAGCAAAATAAAACCTATAAATCAGCCAGAGTAATGGCTGTCTTGTCCGTTTAGGCCATTGAGGAAGTGTGCTTCTGTATTGTGTAACTAAATATGCTGCACGTGCAAGGAAACTGGAATAAAGGAGTGGATCAGCCATGAAAAATAATGAATTAATGGTCATGACAAAGGAAATAATTCCATCCATACTTACTTATTCCATACTATAAACAAAAATCAATTAAGCTTGCTTTGCCTAAAATGTCAGAAGACTGTAAATACAGGTAACCTTGACTTACTACTGGTTGTTTAACAACTGTTCAAAGTTATACTAGACTTAAAAAAAAGCTACCCATCCTTGAAGTTATAACTGCTGCTCCCCTCTTTACAACTGATTGCAGTGTCCTTTGGTCATATTACCGCAATTTGCAAATGTTTTTGCTGGTTTCCAGCAAGAACCTCACCCATTTGGAAGAATGAATTTGCTTAACAACTGTGTCATTTGCCTAACAATCACATGATATGCTTTACAACAATAGAGACAACTGTGAAAAAAATGGTTTGTAAAATCGAATCTGATCATGTGGTATCTCAACTCATGATCGCAGTGATGTACAACTGAAATTCCAGGCTCCATTTTGGTTGTAAGTCGAGGTCAATGTCTACACATATCAAGATCATCACAACGCAACCCATTAGGAATCCAAAAATAATGGGAGATCTTCATGTGCCTTTCAATCTAAGGCCAGCTCTTCAGAAAGCAACTGGTGAAGGAGTATGAATTCTAAACTGGTGTTTCTCGGACACAGAGAAATTTCAAATCACCTAATAACTGGAGTTTTCTTGGTGTGTTGGAAATAAATTCAAGAAAGCCAATAAAAAACATATCCCAGTATAATAAAGGAAGAGAGAATTTTAAAAAAACTATAACAAAGCATAAAAGAAAGGAATAACTGTAATCATTGTACTGAAGAATTGGTGTCACATATAGTTGTATTTACCTATCTCAATAACCTGCAGCTTTATGTTACTAATAAGAATTTACTAAGCCATTTTCAAAGTAGTTCTACACAAACATTTTGAAGAGGAAATATAAATAATACAGCTAAGAACAAGTATAATTACTTTTGGGTTCTGTTTATCATAAAGAGTAGCAAACTGGGTATTACTTTAAATAAAGAAAAGATGCTCCTAGCTATAACTACATTATGTTTGTTGCATCCAGAATCACCTTAGCATAACAAAACCAGGTTGGTTTTAATAGTGAGCATAATCATTCAATGTGTTTTGAATTATTGTTGTTTTTAGGGAAAATTGCAAATAATAAAAAGGTGCAAACGTACAGGAAAAAATTAAGTAGTAATGTAAAAACTCAGCTAATCATGTTTTCAATAGTTATATAGCCATTGTGTAAAGTGTGTGTGTGTTTATTCGAAAGATCTATATTAACACTAAGGTAATAAGCTAATTAAGAAGACACAAACACCCACAAACATTGTGCTATAATTATTGTTATACAAAGTCACATACTAACCATCCAGCATATAAATAGAAAAAGGTAGGAGAACTAGCACATATCTCCCCTCCAGTGTATGGGAATAGACTATTGTAAGATTTCTTATTTGCTAAAAGAAATAAGAAATCTTATTTCTTATTAGATCTCCTGTGTTTCTCTACCTGGGAGAAAGAACCATAACATTCCGAGAAATCGCGTGTAAATTTCCATTTGCCTTTTTTAATGCATTTCTTTTTTTCAAAAGAAGGTGAATAAAAACCTCTTTTTCTAGTGCTCCAATTTCTATCACTACCACATGGAATAAGTCAGGATTTTGTACATACATATGCAGGTGTGGAAGAATAAATTTTAAAGATAGGTTGCTTACTTATTGACAACAAATTACTATTTGTATTAATCCAATTAACATTAATTGATTTTTTTTTCCTGGGTCTGCACTTTTTAAGGTTATCATTTTTATTTTGTCTTTATATATATAGACCTAAGCACATACACATTCACAATTTCACATCTACAGTTATTTAATGATGACAAAAAATAAGGTTTTGTTATAGCCAGTACTGGAAATCCTAGATTTTCAAAACAAGAAAGCTCAACTTTGTTTATTATTTCTCTCTCTTTTCATGAGTATTTTCTGTCATCAGAAAATACAACCAGCAGATTGTATGAAATTTAGAATTAAATCTTTTCTTCAAATATATTGAGAAAGTATATATTCAGCTGTAACAACTAGTCAGATTTAAAATGTTTTCCAGTAGAATAAATTCTAGACTAAAAAGACAGCAACTATATAGGGCTATAATATTGATCAAAATGTTTTGGTAGTTTTTCAAAAAATACTTTGTATAATATATTCTGCATATGTAGAATTATGGGCACTTGGTAAAAGATTCCTCATGCAACTACACTTTGCAAGTCTTGCATTTCACTTTTGAAAAGAGGTTGTGCAGGCAGATTTGGAATTTGAAAGAGAGAGGAAGTCTAGTACAATAGACTGTGAAGTCAAGCAATTACCATAATCAGTTTTCTGTACAGCTTATTACCAGTTGGTCAGAACTAGGTTTTAATTAAATGTTAAGGGATAACGGACAATGCAAAGTAAGAAAGGAGATTCAGCTTTTAACTTTGAATTTCCTGACTTTTATCCCTCTCTGTCACTGTGTCAGTATAATTTAAACATAGGATTTTAAGATGTAATTTCCTTCTCCTGGATAACTCTGTGCTTCTCTTCTACTTCTCACTTTCCAAAGAATGTTCCTTTACCTAGATGTACTCTTTTATAGCTGTTTTTAAAATGGAGATACACACACATATACACAGAGAGAAACACAGTGATTTTTACATGTTCTAAGTGCTTTCAAACTAAACACAGATTTTAAAATATTGAGAGAGACTTGCTTTCATCCCTTTTCCTGAACCTATTCTTGTACTGGCCTTGTCTTACTAAAGGAACTTTTTCTTAGGAACTGTGTTTCTTTAAACCAGATATATATCTTTAATATTGTACAACTACTACTGAAGTTCCTCTTGGTACATTTGCTTATGTAGATGTCTGTCTAAACTATATTTTTAAGGATGACATATGAACTTAAAATAACAATTGGTTTATTAAATGGCAATCTGTTGTACATTAAAATGAAATGTTTGTTAATATAATATGCATTTAAATTGAGTGGAAAACTGAAATGCCAAGATAGCAAATTGCTTGCTTAACTCCAATTATTTCATGAAGAGAAGTTTGGATTAAACTGCATATAACATAAAGATCTGAATAATTCTAAAAAGTGCTACTCAGAAAGTCATGGAAGTGGTTTGACTGAAATTACTATGTTTTGGCAAGATGGGAATGCATCTTTAATAAAAGTGAAAGAAAATTCTTTTTGACATGCTGTGTAAAACCATAAAAACATTGTGGTGCAAAAACTGGATATATATATATATAAAAGAAATAACTTGATTGCAGTCATTAACCAGCACAAGGGAATTGGTGTTCAAATATCAACAACTGATTTGTCATTTCAAGGTAAGGAAAAAAGATACATACAAAGAATTTTGGCTAAAAGACAATATTAATTTTTTAAAAATGCTAAGATCAGGCTACACATGTGTAAGGAAAAAAAGATTAAAATCAAACTCACATTGAGTTTGATGTATCGGGACTCCCCCCCCCTTCCAGGAGTGAAATCCAGCAGGTTCTGACAGGTTCTGGAGAACCGGTAGCGGAAATTTTGAGTAGTTTGGAGAACTGGCAAATACCACCTCTGGCTGGCCCCAGGAGTGGGGAGGGAATGGGGATTTTGCAGTATCCTTCCCCTGCCATGCCCACCAAACCAAACCACACCCACCAAGCCATGCCACGCCCGCCATGCCCACAGAACCGGTAGTAAAAAAATTTGGATTTCACCACTGCCCCCTTCACTAAACTGGGCGTGGGCGTGGGCGTGGATGTGCGCATGGCCAGTGTGTGATGTAGGGAGTTTGATAGCCCTGCTATATACTATAAACTTTTACATAGTAACATAAAATGCAGATACAAAAAATATGGGTAGATATAACCAGTGGTGGGATTCTACCGGTTCGCATCAGTTCGGTAGAACCGGTTGTTAAGTAGTTAAGCAATTCGGAGAACCGGTTGTTAGAAAAAAAATCTCCTTTTGTTTTTTTTCCACTTTACAGGGTTAATCCTGTAAGGAATTTTTGTTTCCTAGCCTAATCTTTATTGCCCTGCTTACAGAAACTGCCTCTCCATTAACCCTTATTACATTCTTGGCAGTATGTCTAGACTTATTGTGGCTTCTGGTTCCGGAGCTTCTTGGAGTTTGGGGTTTTTTTTTGCTTAAAGGGGAAGGGTTGTTTTAAGCTTTTTATACCGCTGTTGGGAGGAAATACTCCCCTGTTGGAGTTCTTCCAGCCAGGGTGCAATGATCAGCACTTTGAAGAAATAATTGAATAACGAAGCAGAAGCATTTAATGACAAGGAACCAAGATGAGTGACATTCAGCAAGGCTTATTGGCTAGCTAGAAAGATTGACATTCAAATGTTAGTTTACATACCCTTTCTGACATTTGGTCTAAAATTGGTTTTTGTGTGCTTGGTGATGTTTAATCCTGTGTTTAATCCTGTATTTAGTGATGAGATAATTTTCCCTATTCAGCTTTGTTTGGAAGGAAAAATGTTAATCTCTGTTCCTGAAAAGAAGCAGCTTCAGAAATCTGACTAGTTCCTGTGTCTATTTGTTCTGGTAATTGGTTTAACAAGCAACAGATACTCTGTTTGCTCCTTTGCTTCATTCTGGAGAACTTAAATGACCTCTCTGCTAAAGGGTTTCACTTTATGAGCAAGAGTTGGTTGCTGATAGTTATCATTGCATTTTAACTATTCTAATTCCTCAAGGTGCTCTGGCACCCTCCCTGATTTGTAACTCCAGTTTGCAGGTATTTCAAATCTAACGATTGGTATTTAGGGCAGCTTTTTGCAAGCAAAGAAGCTTTTTGTATTTTTGTACAGGTAATCCTTGACTTACAACAGTTACAATGGCACTGAAAAAAGTGACTTAGGACCGTTTTTCACACTTATGACCATTGCAGCAAACTGTCATTAGGGTAAAGAAGCGATGCCACATGACCACCTGGCCACACCCACCCGGTCACATGAAGCACTGCAGTTGTGAAATGAGTGATACGATTGTTAAGAATGCTGCAACGGGCATAAATGATGAGCGGTCATAAGTGCGAGGACCGATCAAAAGTATGAGGACCTGTCAGAAATCACTTTTTTCAGCCCCATGTGCATAGGGACTATTCATAGGGCTGAAAAAGTTATTTTTGATCGGTCCGCGCACTTTTGACCGGTCCTCGCACTTACGACTGTCCTCACATTTTACATTTTGCGCCCTATTTTGTCACCGTAGTGAAGAGAAGCAGTTGTGAAATGAGTGACACAGTTGTTAAGAATGCTGCAACGGGCATAAATGTGAGGATGGTCATAAGTGTGAGGACCGGTCAAAAGTGTGAGGACCGATCAGAAATGACTTTTTTCAGCCCTCTGAGTAGTCCCTATGCACATAGCCATGGCCATCTGGTCACATGACCAGCTAGCCATGCCCATCCAGTCACATAACCACTAAGCCACGCCCCCAAATAAGCCACGCCCACAGAACCGGTTGTTAAAAAAATTGAATCCCACCACTGGATATAACAATAACATTATCCAAAAATGATCTGAGCGTTATAAACTTCTCTTACAGATTCCTATCAGACCTAAGAATATAGTACAATAGCTGGCATGGTACTATACACAAAAGCATAAAATAAGTTAAAAAGTAACCAATGCTTAATGCTGAACCTGAGCCATTTCTGGCTGCTCATATGCAAGTTCAGATCTATATGTAAATTTATGACAAAAACTGCATAGCATATCAAGTTTGGGTACATGGCTTTTTAAGGCTTCGTTTATTTATTGCTTCAAAAAGTCATATAAAAAAGTTGCAAATGTTGAAAAAATCATCCAATGAACATATGAGAGTACAGTTAGTCCTCATTTAGCAACTGCCTTGGACAGCGACCATTCACAGTTACAATAGTGATGAAAAAATAACTTTGTGACCAATGCCCATATTTTTACAACCTTTGTTAAGTCTCTCAATTGCATATTTGCCATTACATCCAGTTAGTTCCCTCTTCTCCTGACACTTCGTAAAGCAGAGAGATTGCTTAACCAAGCTATTTCTTCCTGAACTGCTTCTCTCATAGAGCAGGGCATCCCTAAAAACTACTAAATGCAAATTAAAAAATTCTACTCTGTGACCTTAATCACCTGGGTTGCAGATGCTGCCTGAAATTGACAGGATCCTAATCAGTTTCATACTAAAGACTTTTGTTTTCCTCCTAAACAGCTGGTGGCCTGCACCAGTTAACACGCTAGGCAAACAGCTGGCACAAGCACATTTCTTTCAGTCTCTATTTTCTCTTATGTATTTGCTTACTCTCTTATAATCCTTTCTGCTCCAATGAATGCAAATACAAACATACATTCTAGTTTTTGTTATTTATTCCAATGCTGGGATGAGCATTAAAAGGGCAGGGAAATGGGGAAAAGGGACTGTAAGATTTGCCTTCTGAATTAGGTTCCAGAGACTTTTCCTACCTGCTGTTTGGGGTTGTATCTTTCTGCTGCTGTGTGTAAAGCAAAGGAAAGATGAAGTAAAATCTTGAATTAGCCCTGTGATTTTTCACTTAACAACCTCTTCCCTTAATGACTGAGTCAGGGGTCCCAATTGCAGTTGTTAAACAAGGATTACCTATACTGTGACAGTACCGTAAATGCAGAAAATTGGAAAAATAGTTCATAAGACAGTTATCACATTTTAGTAAACGGACTTTTTAATCTGTTTTGATTGGTTAACTGTTTTCTTTTAAAGATTTTTGAACAAAGAATCAGATGGGGTCAGGATCAAGAACTGGTGCATGCCTCCTATGTGGTTTTGCATTTATGGTTCTCACAAGAGCAACTCATCATTTCATTCATCTTTTATTTTGAAAATAAAAATAATTCTAGAAGTTGTGTGGGAGGTCTGGGATGGGGGAAATCTTCATTCCTGAGGAGAAGAGGGGTGTAGTCTAAACTTCTAGAAAGCATGATGGTCAGCCACTTTAATGCACCAGAATATTTCTTGGTATCTTATTCCTAATTTTAGCTAAAACTGTACAGCTACACAGTTTTCTAGAACTGGCTTTTAGAGAAAATATTTATAAAGTTGAGTATAGCAATAGCACTTACCATATTTTTCGGACTATAAAATACTCTGGACTATAAGATGCACCTAGCTTTTGGGGAGGAAAACAAGAAAAAAAAATCTGCCTCTGCCTCCCAGCATCCATCCATTATTCATCTGGCCCGTTCGCTGCTGCCCATTTGCCGTAGTCGATTTGCCATGGCCCGTTCGCTGCTGCCTGTTTGCCACCGCAGCCGATTCGCTGCCGCTGCAGCCTGTTCACCATGGCCCGTTTGCCACCGCCCGTTCTAGAACAGCTGATCGCAGCCGCACCAACCTCCTCCACCCACTGCAATATTCGCTGTATAAGACGCACAGACATTTATTTAATAAAATGAAAATGAAAATTTCCACCCACTTTTTTGGGCGGGGGGGGAGTTCGTCTTATACTCTGAAAAATACGATATATACCACTTCACAGTGCTTTACAGCTCTCTCTAAGCAGTTTACAGAGTCACCATATTGCCCCCATCCTCGGAAGGATGGAAGGCTGAGTCAACCTTGAGCTGGTGAGATTCAAACTACCAAACTTCTGGCAGCCAGCAGTCAGCAGAAGTAGCCTACAATACTGCATTCTAACCATTGCACCACCATGGCTCTTTATTGAGATGTAACTGGCAATAGTAAATTTATGTATTTAAAAATTTGAGTTTAATTTGAGTCCTTTTGACTTCGTGAAACACATACATATGGTTTTTTGGACAATAATGTGGAATTGATTTTCCATTGTCTCTTCCAGGATGGTTATACTGTATATTAGAGATGAATAAAACTATAGGCACAGTATTTACTTTTCTGATAAACATATGTTGGAAAATAAAGTACTGTAGCTCTTAGCTTCAGATGAATTTTATTTTGCAGGTTGAGTTTGATTGCCTTGCATTTTAAAGTGTGTTTAAGAGAGAACGAAAACTAAGTGCTTATTATACAACAATAAGAAGTTTGTGCAATTGACCCTTTGACCTTAATTTCTAAGAAAATGTCACATTTCTCTCTTACTCCTTTGTCTGGTTCAACAATGTGACTTAAAATACTGCAGAGTTGAAAGCTTTTCTGCATTGTAAGGTTATGTCTTGGTCACCATAGTTAGAATTTTGAGGTTGGAGTCAAAGGTCAAATAGATTAATGATGTCAGATACATCTTTAAATGGTTCTAACACTATTTCACCATGTGGTAAGCAGCTGAGCATATTTGATATGACAAAGCTTTCTTAAGTCTTGCTAATAGCAGGATGGCTGGAGACATCTGATGAAATAGACTTTTCCATTGTGTAGAAATGTTCCATATTAAGCAATGGTGGGTATCAACAGTGAGTTGTTTCAGTTCAAAACACCAGAAGTAGTTTGCTGCAATGGTTAAAGGTTTTTACTCTCATTGCCCTCTCTCTCTGTGTGTGTGTGTGTGTGTGTGTGATGTTGTTTTTTTTGGATACCTAAGTCCTGTGATGAATGTTCATTCTATTTCAATAAAAAGCTAGGGAAGGAAGTTGAAGAAGAAACTACAGTAACAGTTCTTTTCACTTACCAGGCTAATGTGTGTATGCAGAGTTAAATGAAAACTGTAGAAAAACATTTCAAAGTTAACATTCAATTTTTTTTCAGGATGTATCTGTTTCAAATGTATTCTTAAAATAATGCATTTCCTATGTATTTAGATATAGGAATTGATATGCTCTATTTGCATCATTTTCTTTCAAGAACCTAACTTGTATTTGCAAGTACAAGGATAAAAAGGAGAGATGAAAAGGAAATTTTAAACTGAGGAAAATAACCATTCTAGAGGGATGCCCACAACGGAACTGTGGCTCTTGTCTTTGGAAAAATCAGATATTTTTGGCATTCTGATATTTTGCTTGCATAAATCTGCTACATTTTGGTTTGCATGTATTCCTTTGTTATAAATATGTGCATAATGTACAATAAAATATAAACAAATCAAAGTATATTAAGATTACTGCTACTACTACTAGGAAATATATCAATATTATGGAACAATAAGAATTCATAGCTTTACTCTAATGCTCTGCAAGGTAAAATTTTGTTTAGTTGATTGGCATTGGGTCTTCTTTTTTGTCATATAAGGTTAAAATGATTGTATCATGTTGAAAAATAATTGCAAATCACTAGGAAACTTTAAAGTAAATAAAGTACATATAGTCCTTGACTTACAACTGTAATGGAGCCTGCCCATCATGATAGTACATTGTAATAGTTGTGACATTTTTTGTGGTGGTTAAAGAAATGCCATGATTGTTGGGTATGGTTTTGCCAAAAAAAGAAGAAGAAGAAGTAAATGCTGTTTTTCAGCAAAACCATTGTAAAACGCAATCATGAGATGATGGCTCTAAATATGGCCCTGTTGCCACACATCCTAAGTTTGGTCAATTGACTGTAGGCAGGGCCTGACTTATGGAACCTTCAGTTCGAATTCTAAGTAGCCCTCAGATAGATCTGTCATAACTTTGAATGCCCACTAAGCAACTGGTCGTAAATCAAGGAGTACCTGTAGGAGAAAAGCAGACAGAGCTGGAGGGCAGAGTTAAACGCGTCATCAGTTTAAAGTCCATGCACAACAGATGCAAGTCCAGCCCCCCTCTTAATTTCCATTGATCCCTATTTAGTGTTGGCTATTAGCAATAACATTTAGACTTATATATTCAGCCCATAGTGCTTTGCAGCATTCTCTGGACTGTTTACAATGTAAGCATTATTTGCATATTGCCCCCAACAATCTGGATCATCATTTTACCAACCTCGCAAGGATGGCAAGCTGAGTCAACTTTGAGACCCATCAGAATCAAACTTCAGGCTGTGGACAGAGTTTGACTGCAATGCAGATATGGCGGGAGCAGGGGGCCATATCATGTTAGGGGAGGACACACTCGTTATCTGCGAGCGTTTGCGTGCTCCGGCCCTCAATGCTCGTCTTGCACCCCAGGTTGTTCAGATCCTCAGGCCCTGGGCCTTTGTTTGATGTTGTGCAATGCCAGGTCTGTGGTAAATAAAGCCCCCCTCATTTGTGATCTGGTTCAGGAGGGGGGTGCGGACCTGGTAGGTATTACGGAGACCTGGTTGGGCCAGGAGCAGAGGGTCCCCCTCGTTGAGATATGCCCTCCGGGTTTCTATGCATTCCATCAACGGAGGTCCCAGGGGAAGGGTGGGGGGTGGTGGTGGCAGTTCTAGTAAAGGAAGGTCTCGCCCCAAGGGAGGCCACTGTACCTCAGATAGCCGGAAGTGAAGTGGGGACAAGGGAGGCAGATGGGCTTGCTGATTACGTATCTGGCTCCCTTCCACGTGTCGGCGGCCCTGCCCGAGCTCCTCAATGTGATTGCCGAGGTGGCGGTTGAGACCCCCAGGCTTATGGTCATGGGGGACTTTAACCTGCCGTCTGTCGGCGAAGCGTCTGAGGTGGCTCGGAAGTTCATGGCTTCCATGACGGCCATGGACCTGACCCAATTAATTTATGGACCCACGCACATGGGAGGACACACTCTGGATCTGATTTTTGTCTCTGGGCAGTGGATGAATGATCTCGAGATAGGGGAGATAGTGATTGAGCCCTTGTCATGGTCGGATCATTCCTTCTTAGGCTTGACTTTCTAACCGCCATATCCCGCCACAGGGAGGCGGAACAGACCAGATGGTTCCGCCCCAGGTGCCTGATGGATCCTGATAGGTTCTAGATGGAGCTTGGGCCATTTCCTGAGGCTCTGACTCATGGCTCGGCTGAGGAGCTGGTGGCCGCCTGGGATAGGGCGGCCGCTGACGCTTTGGACCGAGTCGTGCCTGTGCGGCCTCTGACCTGTCGCCGAGTCTACCTGGCTCCTTGGTTCTCCGAGGAGCTGAGGGAGATGAAGCACCAGAAAAGATGCCTAGAGAGCAGTTGGAGATCTAGTCGCTCCGAATCCGACCGAACACTGGTAAGATCTCATATTAAGACTTACCTAGTGGCGATAAAAGCGGCAAAATGTAACTATTTTTCCACTCTTATCGCATTGGCAGATAATCACCCGGCCGCCCTGTTTAGGGTGACCCGTTCCCTCCTCCATCTGGGAGTGCGGGAGGATCCCTTGCAGGGTCGTGCTGAGGATTTTGTCCAGTATCTGCATGATAAAATCACTCAGATTCGGAAAGGCTTGGTCTCTGACTGGGTAGGTACAGACGGGATGATGGGTGCCGGTCTTGAGACTGCCATTTGGGAGGAGTTCGACCCTGTTGCTCCTGAGGACGTGGACAGGATACTGGGGCGGTTGAACGCAACCACATGTTTATTAGACCCATGTCCCTCCTGGTTGGTGCTGGCCTCCCGGGAGGTTACGCGAGGCTGGCTCCAGGGGATTATCAACGCTTCCTTGAGTGAGGGTGTCTTGCCATCTGCCTTGAAAGAGGCGGTAGTGAGGCCCCTCCTCAAGAAGCCTGCTCTGGATCTGGCTGTTTTGGCTAACTATCGTCCGGTCTCCAACCTTCCCTTCTTGGCGAAGATTGTTGAGAGTGTGGTGGCGCGACAGCTTCCTGGGTACCTGGATGAAGCTGTCTATCTGGATCTGCTCCAGTCCGGCTTCAGGCCTGGGTACAGCACGGAAACGGCATTGGTCGCGTTGGTGGATGATCTCTGGAGGGCTCGGGATAGGGGTTGTTCCTCTATCCTGGTCCTGTTAGATCTCTCAGCGGCTTTTGATACCATCGACCATGGTATCCTGCTGTGCCGGTTGGAGGGGTTGGGAGTGGGGGGCACCGTTCTGCGGTGGTTCTCCTATCTCTCCGACTGGTCGCAGTCGGTGTTGGCAGGGGGGCAGAGGTCGATCCCGAGGCGCCTTGTTTGTCCTCTCGCCCCTTCTGTTCAACATTTATGTGAAGCCGCTGGGTGAGATCATCCGTGGCTTTGGGGTGGAGTTCCATCAGTACGCTGATGATATGCAGCTGTACATCTCCACCCCAGGCCATCCCAATGATGCCCTTGAAGTGATGTCCCGGTGCCTGGAGGCCGTGCGGATCTGGATGGGGAGTAACAGGCTTCGCTTCAACCCTTCCAAGACTGAGTGGCTGTGGCTTCCGGCGTCCCGATATAGCCATTGCTGGCTATTGGGGGCGAGTTATTGGCCTCCATGGATAGGGCTCGCAACTTGGGCGTCCTCCTGGATACACGGCTGTCTTTAGAAGAGCATATGATGGCCCTGGCCAGGGGGGCTTTTTATCAGGTCCGCCTGATTCGCCAGTTGAGTCCCTTTCTGGATCGGGACTCCTTACGCACAGTCACTCAGGCACTCGTCACTTTCCGCCTGGACTACTGCAATGCTCTCTACATGGGGCTCCCCTTGAGGAGTACCCGGAGGCTCCAACTGGTGCAGAATGCGGCCATGCGGGGGATTATGGGAGCGAGGGGCCGCTCCCATGTGACACCTCTCCTGCGTGAGCTGCATTGGCTTCCAGTGGTCTTCCGGGTGCGCTTCAAGGTATTGGTTACCACCTTTAAAGCGCTCCATGGCATAGGACCTGGGTATTTGTGGGACCTCCTTCTGCCACCGATAGCCTCCCACCGACCAGTACGGTCCCACAGAGAGGGACTCCTCAGGGTGCCGTCAGCCAGGCAATGTCAGCTGGCGACCCCAGGGGGAGGGCCTTCTCTGTGGCAGCTCCTGCCCTCTGGAACGATTTGCCCCTGGAGATAAGAAGGATATCGGATCTCCGGGTCTTTTGCCGTGCCCTGAAAACTTTTTTTTCCCATCAAGCAGGGCTGGCGTGAACCCCCCCCCCACTTTTTTAGTTTTTTAGCTTTTTAGCTTTTAATCTGTCAATGGGTTTAATTCGAATTGTTTTAAATTTGGGCCAAAGTATGTAATTCTTTTAATAATTTTAAATTTTGTATTGGTATGTGTTTTAGTTCTGGCTGTGCACCGCCCTGAGTCCACTAGGAGAAGGGCGGTATACAAATTGAAGAAAATAAATAAATAAATAAATAAATAAATAAATAAATAAATAAATAAATAAATAAATAATAAATAAATGTTGCACTTTAATCACTGCACCACCAGGTCTCATAATTGACTAGATTTCTATGTAGAGGCTTGAATGCATTTCTGTGTTGCAAATGGTTCTGATTATTTGCGCACGACCTTATCTGTTAATCAGTATTTACACCAATATCAATATTTGCTATTCTTTATCATTATTTTATTCTGTATAATGTTGGTATATACTTTGTGAA
Source organism: Pantherophis guttatus (assembly GCF_059756535.1). Classification (NCBI taxonomy): domain Eukaryota; kingdom Metazoa; phylum Chordata; class Lepidosauria; order Squamata; family Colubridae; genus Pantherophis; species Pantherophis guttatus. The sequence goes on along the minus strand of NC_142063.1, from coordinate 197,086,019 downwards.
TTAAGGCTTAAATTACCAAACACAAAGTTGTTCAGTGTAAACCGAGTAAGTAACAAATAACATGGTCTGTTATCACTGCTTTAATCAAAATATTTCTGCAGAGCAGTGATATTGTAAACAAGCTCACCTTTTGGTAATGAACTTAATTGTGTATTGTAGAAGATTTTGAATATTCAGAAGACTTCAAGTAATTTTGGCTGCAGCTCTGCAGTAAGGCCATTTTGTTCAGATGAAAGAGCAATCTCATTGTCTTTTAAAATAGAATTAACTAGAAAGTTAGGCCTCTGCATTTCTGGGACAAGTTTAATGATGTTATAATGTACCAATAACTGGTCTTAGAGGTATATTTACTGAGGCTTTCTTGAACATAGTTAAGTAGCTGAAATTGGTTCAGCACAGCTTCCATCTAGCATTGCATAATGCAGCAAGGAATATTCTCAAAGACACAGCACTGGAGTTATCTGCTTATAATTTATTACTGATATAACTAGGATGCAGGGAATTGGATTTTAGCCTCTTCATTGGAAAGTTACTAATTAGAGAAGCTGTTGAAATTGTTTGAAAAAAGCAAATATGAAAATTTGTTCAGAAAATGAAATGGACTCTGCTTCATCCTCATAATCTGCTCTAACATTCAGTATCCAGTTACTGTTGGCTTGAAAAACCAGATATTTGCTGCATAAAACTGCTCAAACGGTTTTCATTCAACTGCATTAACCTAGTTAAGATTGAATAGTACTTAGCCTCTTCTAATACATTTTATTATTTAGAAAGTGGAATAGCAGCTAGAATGAGTTGTGTGTGATAACATCAAAGCCATTGAAATGGCCCAGATTAATTTCCTTTTCTGACAAAGAAACCAGGGCTGTTCACTGCTTTTCATTTGAACAGAAGATTTCATGCATGTGAATATAGCACCTGTTCACAAGTCCATAAACGAAATAGAATTTCTGTTCATATTCTGCCCTCTGATCCAGTGTTGGATATATGCCACTGTCATATTTGAAACAGATAGACATTGACAGACAGATACAGACAGACAGACAGACGGTTGCCCTTTAAGAATTGCACCCCGGGTCAGGCTGCCCAGCTCCATAAAGGCAGACTTGAGCAGACTTGAGCATCCTCAGGAAAAGGAGCACCAGTCGGAGAGGAGGAAGGGGCTGGATTTCCCTCGTCTGGAATAGGTCAGGGATTCACCCTGGATTCTTGCACGAAGGAAGAATCGGCGGGAAGCCAGTAATTCTGTGAATATCTTGAAGCTTCAGCTGGTGCAAAATGTAGTGGCATATGTAGTTATGAGTATCTCTAGAAGGACATATTACCTGTTTTGTGAGCTACACTGGTTACCACTTTGCTTCCAGGTTCAATTCAAGGTGCTGGTTTTGACCTTGAAAGTGCTACATGGCATGGGGACAGATTATCTGAGAGAATATCTTTCCTCAGTTACATCTACCTGTCCCATCAGATCCCACAGGAGAAGCATGTTGTGGGACTTATCTGCTAAAGAGTTCCACCTGATAGGACCTAGGACATGAGCCTTTCTGCTGCAGCACTTGGCCTTTAGAACATCATCTCCCACTTAGGTGACGTTAGCCCTAACCCTTATAGTCTTTTGGAAAGCCTTCAAAACTTTTTTTTTCATCAGACTTGGACATCTTCTGGCATCAGATAGCCTTCATGGTGGTTTGATTACATATAATATTCTAATTTTAAACTTCTCACAATCTTGGTCTTATTTATGTTTAATCAATTTAATAGTTTTAAGTGGTTTTTCTAATACATTTTAATCATTAGTTTAAATGTATGCTGCCCAGAGTCACCTTGTGTGAGATAGGAAGCTATATAAATTTGATGAATAACTAGAATTGCAATTTTTTCTTAGATAAAGAAGAAAACCACAAAGATGTTGTAATATTATTATGGCCATGTAAAGCAAAAGGATTGGACTCAGGCAGCTGGTGGTTAAATAAGTTGATATCTTGATATGTACAAAACAGGCAGGAATAATGGGCAACTTCAGTATTGTCCCTAAAGATCTCCATCTACTTTCTGAAATGTAATAGTAATCTATAAATTATAATAAAGTCCAGGAGACTTTTAGTTCTACATAAAATGAAATTTATGTCCTTTTGTATTTTCAAAAATTAGAAAAGTATACTTTAGACATGAAAACCTGCTGGATGAGTTAGGGCATCTGGCTGGCTGTGCATTCAACTATAATAATAATGTATCACCATCAACATCGACAAAATCACCATCAGTCAATTGCAAAAGGTAATTTTTCTTGGAACAACTTACATCCTGCAGTGATACAGTTTACGCTATCAAAGCTATCTAATTTTAGAGCAATTTAGCTTCCAAATTTTATATTTCCATCTCTATTTTATGGTTCTACCAGTTATTGCTTACAGGAAATAGTATTTCTTGCAAATCTTCCAATACACTGTTGTTGCTTCTTTGTCATGCTGTTGCTTGTAGTCAGTCTGTGTGATCTTCTTGCATAGCTAACCAGGTGGTCCACTGTTTCTTCAGCTTCTTTGCAGAGAAGCAGCCTTTGCTGTCTGTCTTCTCAATTCTGGCCTTGTATGCATTTGTTCTTAAAGACTTGGTCTCATGCAACCAGAATTAGCCCCTCTGTCTCTTTCTTCAATTTTGCTGCTCTTAGCCATTGCCAGGTCTTCTTCTCATCCACATTGTCTGCTACTTAGGTCCTACATCTGCCTATCCCAGATCTTACAACTGCCTTTCTCAGGTCCTACATCTGCCTACATTCCAGGTCCCTAAGAAGAATGCATTTGATTATTCCAGGTCTTTGAGCAGGACTTGATAGGTGGATAAAAATGCTAAATCCAATGTAAACATCTGGCTGACTGTGTGATGACTCCTCCTCCTCCTCCTCCTCCTCCTCCTCCTCATCATCATCATCGTACAATTTACAAAATTTAAAATAACACTTGGAACTGAACAGTTGCAAATCTCTTAATGAGTCCCAGAAGTAAAATAAGCGCTAAAATAAAGCACTGGTTTCATTCTACTCCGATAGTACATAAAAGATTGAACTCTGCATCAAAAATTATTTGGAAGCAGTGTCTGAGATACTACACAAGCATAGTATATTTTCCATTCTTTCAAACAGCCTACTTTTTCTCAGGTGAATGAAGAAAGTTGGAGTGTTGTAACAAAATCAGTGGTGCTATTGCTCACACAGGGTCCAAAGCATTTCTTTTAACCTACTTTCAAAGCATGCACTGCCATATTAAAAAAATATATGGTATACATTTTTTATGATTCAATATGTAAAACTATAGTACTGAAATTTTACATATAATATACAAGAGATTGTGGGCAATATTCTAGTATCAAGAGGATCGCAACATTTTTTAAATTCCTTATAAGTCCTGTTTTGCTCCTCTAGATGCATCAGCCTAGATTTAGAGTAGAAATGTAAATTACAACTGCACACCTTGTTCCCCTTGGATAAATTCAGTCTTTTGTTTCTCAAATTATAATTCCATGTTCTATGTGTAGATCACTTTTAAGCTGTGAAAAGTCCTTGAATGACGTGTGTGCATGTGCGTGTGTGTGTAAGGTTTTCAAAGTTATATGAATGTATCAAAACTTCCTTCCTGACAAGATTCACAGATTCACAGTTACACATTTTTAAAGATTCTGTATACTGTACATAATAAATAGTCATAGTAAAGATTACAGCAACAGCTGCTTCTTGAATGGGAAATTGTACTATGTAAAATGCATTGGGAGAAACGCTGAAAATATGTTTCTCCAGTTCCATTAGTTTCAGTCTAATTTGAGAATGTGTAAGGATATAATTTGCTAACATTTAAGCGAAAACTCGCTTACAGATCCCTACATCTTACATAGATAGGACCAGAGATTTGTAAACTGCAAATAATTTCAGGAATTTACCTTATACTACTATTATGAAGAAGGTTATTTGTTTTTTTTTTCAAAATATCATCTCAGAGACAAAATATCTATATTGTTTGTTCTTATACTATAAGGAGCAATCATAATATGGCTAAAAGTATAACAGAAATTTGAAAATATATAATTTCTAGGAGAGGGCTTTTTTGTTTGTTTCCTAGCTACAATTTGGAGAATTGTTAATACAGATTCATGTGTCAGAAATTGAATTTTGCCAGTAAAAAATGTCTCATTTAATGTCTCATTTAAACCAGGAATATATTTTAAGATAGATGGACTGCATCAACAGTTGCATTTCTACTGAAATAAAGAATATTATTTATATTTGTCAAACAAATGGGATGACTTAAAAGCAAAATTAATGAAACCCTGGAATAAGATCTCTAACATCACATTACATTTACCAAGTCATTTGCTGTATAGCTAATTAGATTCAGTTAGTAGGACTTGCGTTTCTTCTATGTTAAAGTGATTCATTTGGAATCTATTTAGACAATTGAGATTTATGCTAACTTTTCATAATGCAACAGTTCACAATGAGATTATTTTATGATGCAAAATGATTCTTTCCTGTGCAGTTTTTACTGTCAATTTGTAGTGGATTAAATTGGTCATAGCACTATTCAAGTTATGAGGAAATACCATCCACCAAGAGTCTTGGTGGCGCAGCAGACTAAAGTGCTATTAAGTAGCACCAGCTGCCTGCAATTACTGCAAGTTCAAATCTCATCAGGCTCAAGATTGACTCAGCCTTCCATCCTTTCAAGGTGAGGACCTGGATTGTGGGGACAATAAGCTGACTTTGTATAAAAAAGAACACCGCTTGGGGTGGGGGGGGCGAAAGCCCTACTAAGCAGGTATATACAAAAGTATGAAGGCTATTGCTTAACGCACTGTAAGCCGCCCTGAGTCTCCGGAGAAGGGCGGCATATAAATCGAACCAACCAACCAACCAACCAACCAACCAACCAACTAACCAACCAACCAATAAATAAATAAATAAATATCCTTAATTCCCTTCAATTTTAACAAAAATACAGTATGTTTTTTGCTTTTCAGACACAGCAATTTAGGATCAAAGGGCTGGCTGGTATTGTATTGTGATTAGTAGGCTTAATGTGAGGAACCTGGCTGAAGTACTATCAATTTAACACAAGTAATCATGGGCTATTCACTGTCTCAAAACCTAAGCTTACTTATGTTGTTATCTATACATATAGTGAGTACACTGCCCATTATTTCCAGCAAATAATAGAAGTATACTCCCAGCATTTCTGGAGAATTTGAAGTTCAGAAGGCTGTTGGAATTTGATTTAAATGGAATTATTATTAGGATATCAGCATGCAGAAGTGTATTGTTTGTCAGTCATATTTTTTGATTGAAAGTAGCTTAACATAACACATGAAAAAAGAAAGCCAAGTTTCAGGGGAAAAACCACTAAAAGGGGAGTCTTACCATGTCAGTCATACTAGTTAGGTATGCATTTCCTGTCCCTTCGAAAATTCTGCAATAATGTGAAATGGCCTTGAGAAAACATGGCTCCACTAGGCAGTCAGTTTTCAAGGTGTGAAAAATAGGTTGTATTGGATGGGGCTCAGACACATACTGGAGATGGTATTAACCCCAGTCATATCATATTACATTTGTATATATTTTTATTCCTTTAGTTGAGAGAAAATACTATTTATTCCCTTTGCTCCACATTTCATTTCTGGAGGCCAGCTGTGATACGCAAATGTAGCGCTGCGGGCAACGGGTGCGGCTGTGACAAAATGGCGGCCGGCTCGAACTAACATAATTGGGAGCACGAAGCTCCTCAGTGTGACTACTCCAGATAGCGAAGTCCCAGGGCAGAGAAAGCAGACCGCACTAAAGGGAGCCTGGCTGCAAAGATGGGCACTAAACAGCACTGTAAGTGGGAGCGTGAAGCTCCCCTACGTTTGCGGCAACTGTAAGAAGAGCGAGGCTGGAGCGCGAAGCTTCCAAGGCCGCTGCTGTCAGTAAGCTGACGGAAAGAATGAAACGGATAGCTGCCTAGGCAGGCGAGGCAGCAATTAGCGAGCACCGAAGAAAATCCCTTCAAAGAAATCGGGCTGACACTGTCAGTTCAACAAAATGGCTGCCCGACAAGCCCGCTGGGGAGCGCGAAGCTCTGCATGAAAATTTGATTTAGGGAAAATTTGATTTAGGGAGCGCTAAGCTCCACAATAACCAAAGAAGAGAGTCCCAGCCCCCCACGGGAGCGTGAAGCTCCACAATACCCCAGAACAAAAGACCTGTCAATGGGGGACCTGTCAATTTAAAATGAACAGGGAGCTGAGAAATCCCCTCAGCCAGACCACTAAGGCAAGCTGCTGAGGGAAAACAGTCCTTACTGTACTAGTCCAAAACAGCCAGAAATCGGAGATCCAATTAATAGTCCAGGTCAAATCCAGTAGATCTAATCAGGAGAATTGAGTAAAAATGGAAGAATAGCCAGAGAAACAGTCCCACACATCTGTCCAGACTGACTGACTGAGTCAAAAGGTGGAAGCCCCTAGTAACAAGGGCGGGACTTAACAACTATGACAGACTCAGTCCATCAATCTGAACAGACGAGTACAACCCATGCCTGGCTGCTGTCTCCACCCAACGAGAAGGTGCATCTCAGGTAGGACCAATGCCCCATTTATTCCCTTTGCTCTGCATTTCATTTCTGAAAGGGTTGATAACATTTAACTTTTTTTCGATCCAATATAGTAGAACCTACCTTCCTTCCTTCCTTCCTTCCTTCCTTCCTTCCTTCCTTCCTTCCTTCCTTCCTTCCTCCCTCCCTCCCTCCCTCCCTCCCTCCCTCCCTCCCTCCTTGAATAAAAACAAAAAGACATGCATTTAATAGCAATTCCCCAATTAGTTCCCATAAATATGCATTGTAGAATCTAAGAATAGTGAGAATAGTAGTAGTAACAGTAATAAGAATAGTAAGAACAATTAACCAGTGGAACAGCTTGCCTTCAAAAGTTGTGGCTGTGCCATCAATTGTGGCTTTCAAAAAGAGACTGGACAGCCATTTGTCAGAAATGGTATAGGGACAACTGCTTGAGCAGGGGTTGGACTAGAAGACCTCCAACATCTCTTCCAACTTAATGGCTCCCTACTTAATGTTTCAGTAATTTTCCACCTTCATAAGATTTTTGCTTTTAGCTACAAAACTTTATCTTGCCTCCCCTTCTTTGAATATCCCTCTTTTTTTATGTCTCTGTTTTTGACAAATACCCATCCAGGCCTAACTTCCTTAATTTTCTCAAAGGATCTCCTTTTCTGTAACTTCAGATAAACATCTCCTTCCCAACTTCTTCTTCCCTCCCTATCTCATGATGTCTTATATTGAATGTCATCTCTTTTATGCCTTCAGATTGTGTTTCAAAATTCATATTTTCGAAGTAACCCTTTGGCTCAACTATGTATTCAAAAACTAGTGTACTACACTGGATAAGAGACTGGTTTAAATCTAACTACATTTGAATTAAGCTAGCCAATTTTCTGAGTCTTAGGATGCAATTGTCCAGTAAGCAATATGATAATTACTGATCTTCAAAAATAGATATTGTAAGGATCACAACGTACAGCTGAAATACATTGAAGAACCAGGATCTTCTTCCAATATTTGCCATGCATCTGAACCAGAACTGAATTTAAATCTGCTGTTGTGTAATTTAACACTGTCTCTATGCCCGCCCCATTTCCTTTATAATGAAGAGGAAGCCAGTTATTAAAATAAAACAAAGCAAAATGAGCCTGTAAATCTATTCCTTATTTTTACGTCATAATTCCACTATAAGTGAGCTGAAATGCTGTAAGATTACAGCACTCCAAATTAAGAATAAAATTTCTTTTTTAACTATATACTTTTACTTCTATTCTTCTTGAATATTTTCATTTTAAAACATTTCACTATTATGCTATATTAACGTAAACTGACTGCTATAGATTTTCTTATGAATATTTTTTAAAAAAATATTGTAATTTGAAAAGAATTTTGAAAAACGAGAATTTGAATTTGTGTTTTATGTGTATATAAACATTAGATTATACAGCTTTAACAATAATATTTTCTGAAGAGTTTGTACTTATGTGATTCTTGGTTTTTTTGGTGATACTAATTTTCATTAGTTTTGAATGTGGTAATAACTGTAACTACTGAAAATAATTTTAACCATTCTCCCTTCTAAAGTAACTATATTAGCATTTTGTCCTTTAAATTTAACTGACTGACAATTTATAAATTGCATATTTCTTGCCTTACGTTGAGTGTTAGAATGGAAGACATTTAATATTTATATTAAGGATGCCCTATTGATGTTTAATAGGGTTTTGTTGATTTTTAGACCAATAACAAAAATTAAAACTCTGGGTGGTCATTTATTATTTTAACAAATGCTATTGTGCCATGCAGTTTTGATAGACAACTCCATTTAAACACCTGTTCAGCCATAAGTATCTGTTCTGAATTATTCTGCCCTTGAAACTCTATTCTTTTTAATGGATGTCAAAAGTGAGGATAGTAGGCATTTATTATCTCTATAGAGGACTTAGAAAGGAATAAAACACAGTTTGACTGCAAACTTGTCAGTATTGCATCCCATTGGACCAACAATAAAAAGGTGAGAATGGAACTGTTATTGCTGGTGCATTCAGCATGCAACCATGACCTGTTTAATTGTTCTGGCATAGAGAATCCATCCAGGAATTAATGACAAAAGTGATGGAACTCTGAATGTAAGAGCGCTATGGACCAATTACAATGAAGATTTGTTCATTTAAAATAAATGTATAAACATTAGAATAGTTGTTGTTTTGTTTGTAAATGCAAGATAAGTGAATGGTGTTTAGTAACAGATAATTTAAGAGGCCATCAGGAAACAATCCAAAACCTCCTTAGGATAGAACAATTTTTTGCAGTCTGCTTGCAGTTTAATATATTTGGGGGGCTTCATGTAGTGGTGGGTTTCAACGGGTGTTACCACCGATTCGCTTCGTGCAAGTGCATTGGATTTCAGAACAGCTGAGGCACAGCAATCCGCTCTGCCGCACCTATCAGCTGGATTAAAAATGAACAAATATAGGTAGGTATAGCATAGAGGCGGGCAAGAGGGCCCAACTGATGGTCGGAACAAACCAGTTCACTCTCACCACCATCTCTGCTACCGGCTTGCCTGAACCGGGGAAAACTGGTAGCAACCCACCACTGGCTTCATGTTGGAAAAGTAATATAGAGTGATCTTTTCCTCTCTTGTTGGATTACTTCTGGGTCAATAGATTGTAATATTAACTTCCATAAAGTTAGCATACCAAAGAATTTTATTAATTTTACTTGGTATTTATTAATCAACGGCTGTTAAGTACACTTTATAAATTGTTAATACTGTTTAGATGGGGAGGGGCATGATGGCTTAGTAGGTAAGGATGCTGCAAGTTTGAGACCCAAGCACCACACAACCATGTGAGCTCCCATTCCTCGCCCCAGCTCCTGTCCACCTAGCAGTTCAAAAGCATGCAAATGCAAGTAGATAAAGAGGTTTCAGCATGGAAGTATCTTTGGATAATGCTGTCTCTCTTGGCTGAGAAATGGAGATGAGCACCACCCCTGGAGTTGGACACAACTGGAAAGGGGAAACCTTTACTATTTAGGTGTGCTGTCACTAAAATAGTGGATTCCATAAAATTATATAATGATAATGGTCAGAATTACCTTTGACTTAATTAGTATTTAATGAGAAAGGAAAATGGCCAGGGATAATTAAGCTGAAAATATAAGAAGGGTTTTATTTTTCAAAACCAAATCTTCATTGGCCTGTTAAAAGTGAAAATAATCAAGTGTTTTTCTCTCTGCTTCACTTTTTCTTTCCTGCAAAAATACATTTTTGTAAATAGACCTTAGTAAAATCCAAATTAATTCAATAACTTTATAGTTACCAGAAATATAGAAAAATGGAGCAGTGAGCATTATAATTTTTATGTTGAAAGACAGTAGATGCATGCAATTTTGTAAAATAATACAAACTAGTATGCTTTTGTGTTCTACATCTTCAATGCTTTATTATTACAGAGGAATTATTATCGTCCTCTGTTATACAAAGTAATAAAACATGGGATTCAGTCTAAGTTATTTGCACTAAGATTCCATTCAGACAGTGAGGTTTAAGTTGCTATGGTCAACTTTTCCAAATTATTTAAGCACCAAAATATAACTAGCATAGTTTGACCCACTAAATTTAGTATTTTATCTCCTTTGAAAAGTCCTTGAATTGATTGTCATAAAAGTGCTTTTTCAAAAGGCAACTGTACTTTGCTTTTTCCTTGAAAACGTTTTGCTTCTCATCCAGAAGAAGCTTCTTGGATGAGAAGTGAAATATCTTCAAGGAAAAAAAGCAAAGTTCAGTTGCCTCTGAAAAAGCACTTTTGGGACAACCATGACCTGGATAACCGAGAATCTCCATAGATGCTTGAATTGATTATTCAATAGAATAAAGAAATAATTTTGATGCAAAATAAAATTATCCTTGTGGAATAGATGAAAACGAGGGGAAGAAAATTAGTAGTCATTAATGCATGTATATATTATACTCAACAAGAGCCTGTAGTATAGTGGACTAAAGCACTGTTATTAACATCTGCTGCTTGCAATTACTGCAAGTTCAAATCTCACCAGGCTAAAGGCTGACTCAGCCTTCCATCCTTTCTAAGGTAGGTGAAATGAGGACCCAGATTGTGGGGGCAATAAGCTGACTTTGTATAAATATACAAAAGTATGAAGGCTATTGCTTAACACATTGTAAGCCCCCCTGAGCCCCCGGAGAAGGGCGGCATATAAATTAAAGTAAAATAAAAAATAAAATAAAAATACTCAATTAAATTAAAAGAAATATATATGTTATATAGATTGTGTTTGAGTAATTTGAGTATTACCCCCAAAATAAGTTCATTGCCAAACAGATAAAAGGCAGATTTACAAAAATTGTAATGGGATGAGGGGGGGAGGGAGAGAGGGAGGGGGGGAGGGAGAGAGAGAGAGAGAGGGAGGGAGACTTAGAAATAGTGGTTCTTACTATTTTCATTGTTATAATATGAGATCAGTTTATCTCACCATAGTCAAGGAATCTGTGATTAGGTCATCAGGCTGCATAGATTCTAGGTATTGGTGGGCATTTCATTCATATAAATTTTCATCTTTTAACTAAAATAGGTGTGTATAACTATCCTTTGAATTGAAATATTGTAGCAATGCTCAGATCCCAAATCCCTCAATAGGCCAAATAAGAATAATTTCTAATGCCATTGTAGCATTAGTAATTTTATTTTGATTTTCTGGGAAATCAGTTGATTATAATTCTAGATTTAGTGCCCATTTTACCTGAGTGTACTTGTGTGTATGTTTGTGTATTCTTCACATATAATATGATTTAATATATGAGTGTATTTTAAATAGAACATTTTTTTTATTGAAAAAGTTTTCAAATACAAATTTCCCCCCCTTTTTTTCCCCCTCTCCCTCCCCCTCCCTAACCCCCCCTCCCCACCCATCCCATGACTTCTTCATAACAAAAAAAAAACCTAATTCATAACAGATTACTTACTCCCTCCTCTAGATATTGACCTTTACTTACTAAAAATATTATTAATATTATAACATCCCCCTTTATCCATACATATCAAAAAAGAGAAAAGAAAGGGAAAAAAAAAGACATTATACTATGACATTATAAAATAACTTCTCCACTTTAAAACTATACGATAAGTCCTACTTTAACATTTAATCTTCTATATATATTACTATAACATTCCAAAGCGGCCTTCCCCATAAAATCTAGTTTAACATTTATTCCACTCTATCCATTTCCTCCACTCCCCTAAATATAACACTTAAAAATCCCTTTTCTTAGACTAATCAATCTACTAAATAGCTTATTCACCCACTATCATGCAAAATTGCCATACACAACATTTCTTAACATCTTTGATTCACTGCCCACACTTCTTAAAAATATATGTCTATATTTTCCATTATATCTAAATAAAAAAAAGGAAAAGACAATGACTTTAAATTTATAATCCATATAGTATCTTCTTTGAGGTCTTTCCACTGGATTGGTAGAACCAACATCCGTAATCGGGTAACATAGCTTACTGGTGCAACAGTTTATTCAGGATCTTCAATCATATCTGCCCCCATCAGTAGTAAATATCTTCTTATATGTATAAAAGTAAAAACAACCACCCGAGTGACATTATAATTATATTCCATATAGTAATAATTGTGGGTTTCATCAGGATTATTAATTCCCATCATCGTAGTGGGTAACAACCTGATCTTCTGCATGCCCCAGCATAATTCTCTTGCCTTGTGATTCAAGATAATATAATATGTTTATCAACACAAAAAGAAATTCCAAAATGGATAATTCAAATCCATCAGTTTAAGGCTCGTTTCACGTCCCCAGATTACGGCCATGCAGAGATCTGCCACAAACCTCAGGATGATATTAACCAATACGTCGCCTCTTCTGTGTTTACACATAATCGTTCATATTTTAAAATCACTGGCTTCACTGTTGCCTGATTAGAAATTTCTGTTTTTATGCCACCTATTTCTTTTTTTTCTTTTCTTTTTGTGGGTTTGGTTTCCATCCTGGTTCCCTTTCTATAAAGTGTGTATCATCTGGTCGGTTTTTATTCTGCTTTGTAGATTGGTCTTGTTGGTTTTGCTTTTGTATCTCATATTTCTTTTTTATCCCTTGTATATCCCCTAATTGGTTTCCATGTTTATCCTTGCCTTGATAAGTCATCACATTAAGATTAGATGCCTCTTCTCTCAAATTTGTAGATAGTCCAGCTGGGGTATCCAATAAATCCAAAGGCAATTTATCTGGTACAGTCTCTGTAATTCGATATTTTACCTTTATTTCCGGCTCCTTCTGCTTATCCTGTATTATACCTGGAGATGTTAAGTTCATTTTCAACCTATTTTGATAAAATTCTCCCGCTCTTTCAACAGTATTTAGCTGATATCTTTCTCCTTGGTATCTAAATATAATACCCACTGGGGCGTCCCACCTGTAGGAGATATTTCTCTTTTTTAACTCATTCACCAGAAAACCAAATTTCTTCCTTTCCATCAATATCTTAGGTGGGAGTTCCTTGTAAATCCAAATCTTTCTTCCATACAATTGCAAATTAGAATTGAAGGAGTTTTGAACGATATTATTCCTAATTTCCTTATCTGTAAAATAAATCACCACATCTCTAGGCCATTGCCTTTGCTTAGCAATCCAGGAGTTGATTCGATAAACTCTGTCGATCCTACAAAACACTTCGTCAGGTTGAACCTTTAGAATCCCAGCTAGAAATTCAGAAGATATTTTCCTTAAATCATCTCTATTATTTTCCTGCAAACCTCTTAATCTTATCGCATATTCTGTAAAATTATATTGTACCATTAAAATCTCTTTTTCAATCTTCTGTTGCAGATTTTCTGCATTACCATACTTTTGATCAGCATCCATTTTAGGTTTTTCTTCTAAGCTATTATCCTGAGTGTTTGTCAAATCATTTTCAATTTTTTGAATTCTATTGTCCAATTTATCTTGAATTTCTTCCATTTTAGACTCTAGTACATTAGTATTTGTGTCCAACTGTTTCATAAATCCTGTAAAACCATTAACCACTTTTGAGAGTTTTTTCTCCAAAAAATCAAACTTAGATTTCACCAATTCTTTAATTTCCTGCTTAAATTTTTCAAATTGCTGATTCACAATCTCCTCCCTTCTTTCAATCTCCTCTATAAAAAATTCTATTATATTAAAGTCAGGTTTCTGAGACTGAAGAATTAAGACTTGTTCCTTTAAGTTGTTGGTGGGGGGAATCCCCCCCCTTCTTGTTTATCTGACTTTATGAGTCTCAGTGCCATGTTTCCGCCCAGGCAGGCTTTGTTTAAAAAAAAAAGCAAGAAAAAAAAAAAGGGACTTCTTTCCAATCAACAACAATATCAGGTCTCCAAGGGAAAAAAAAAGAGAAAAAGACACAGGAGCAAAGTTTTGTCTACAAATGTAGCCAGTGGTATTTATTCCGCTACATTGTAGTAATAGAAAACGGAAAGACTTTCCCTTTCAGCCTCTCCTCCAGCCAACACCATTTTAAAAGGCTTCTTTTTTTTTCCTCTTTCTTTTCCTCCTCTCTCTTAAGTAATTTTTTTAAAAAAAAAAATCAGTAAAATACTTGCGGTTCAATATTACAGGTCCAGCTCACATTTTCTTTGAGTAGTCTGTTAAATTTGCAGGCTTGCTTTTGACGCCTGGCTCTGCATCAGCAGAGGTCTCCCAAAGCCCGGAACAGCGGCTGGGGATACGGGGCATCTCATCCGCTCCGTCCCAAAAGTAAAAAAAAAACTTTTGGGACTCCGCAGAGAGTTCTACCCACCCCTGCCGGCTCTATCTCCGTTTCCTCATGGAAACGGAGTTTTTTCGAGCTGCCATTCCGTTGTGAAGGCGGCTCTAACAGGCGATGGAAGCTGACGATCCCAAAGGAACCTCTGGCAGCGGCAAACAGCAACCCGGAAGTCTTAAATAGAACATTTTTGATACTTTTTAATTGTTCTGTTATTTTCCTTTTATGTTAATTTGTATTTTAATGTTTGATGTTGAAATTTAATAAAGAGATTATGAAAAAAATCTACTTAATAAATTAAAAAGGTAATGGTTGTTTGATGTCATGTACATCTCTCTTCAGATAACAGGACTCTACCAACTCCTTTGTACACATCAAAATCTGTCTAGAAGGACCTCAAACTTACAAGCAGATTTGGAGACAGATTCTATCAGTAATATCTGTTATGTTGATGGAACAATTGCGGGCATTATCTAAAATATTCAGTGCAATGGAAGAAAGAGGCATGTTGGAATTAGTGCTAAATAAAGGTCTGAAGCTGAGACACAGTATTTAAGCTTTGAGAGAACTGCAAATAATTGAAGTTTTACTGAAGCCAGTGGATGTTATCTGCTTAACTTATTTGGGGGGGACGATCCCCTAAGCTTATTTTTTTAAAAAAGAGAACTCTACCTTTCAGTGTGGTATTTTAGCTGGAGCTTATTGCAACAGTTCATTTAAAAGCACAATTGCCCTTTCCATGAAGTTTTGTGTTTTCTAAAACATGGGGGGGGGGGATCACTTCTGTATCCTATTTACGTTCCCAAATGAACTAATCCTTGAATTAGATGTATTATTCCTTCTTTGTATATCATCATTAACTTTCAACCTTTCCTATGTATAGATAGATCTGTTCACATATAATAGCTGAAATTCCCCTTGACATGGAAAGAAAAGTGGGCAAATATTCTTTTTTTTAACCTTGATTATAAGTAAGCCCTGAAAACATTTTGTAAAGAGAGGTATGGATTTTGTGTGCTTAAGACAGTAAAATAGAGAAATTAGTACATATAAGGCTGCTTGGTATAACAGGAGGAATCAACATTAATTTAAATCTTACGGCTTTTCTGTTTGAGGGACCTTCAGCTAAGAAATAGAGTTTATGCTGCATGAAGTCAACTTGATTTTTCAATTCACCATTCTTTCAGAGGCGACAAGTATAAGCATTTTTATTTACTTTTCTGTAATTATGTTCTTATTAATATAAATGGATTTTAAAATTTTAAAACTGTTTTTTTTTTTTAATCCTTGAGGCTAGATTTAATATAACTGTTACATTCCTAGGAACAACACCAGCAGCTATGGGACTGCTAAATCCTCAAGCTTTTGTCTCTTCTTGTTTTATTTAGTGCAGCTGTCTAATTGTAGGAGAGCCTTAGAAAAAGAGCTCTTCTTCAGATTTTGTTTTATGACAACTATCAAAAGAGCTGCTTGAGGTTTAAAATACTGAGAGGTTGCCTGAGAATGTATGTTTGAGTATGGTGTGGGTTGATTCATCTTTTCATGACTATAAGGCTCCATTCAGAGCGGGTGAGGATATGAATGGTTGTGAGACTGGGATCAGGGACCTATTTTCTCTGTTTAGTTTTAAAAAAACTTTACATTAAAAAAAACCTCTTTAGTTATTATTTTGGGGATATTAAAGCTATTTGAGGTTTAGCTTACCAGTCTTCTTCCTTTTGTTTCTGTCTTAGCCGAAATCAGAAATAAATTATGGTGTTATTAATTTTTTCCCCTACTAAACTGCTGCAATACTATTACAGGCATGAAAACCACAGAAAGGGTTTGGTGGCTACTTACAGCCTACGGGCTGTGAACTTCCCATCCCTGGTGCAGATGAAAACTTTTGAAGTGCAAATGCAACATACATTGTCACTGATTGTTTTAGCTTACTGAATAATTAGGCCAAGAAATATGCATACAGAGTTTGTTTAATTATTCATACATTGTTTGTCATCTTTCTAATACTTGACGGTATATAATAAAGAATGGACCAAATTTACAATGCTACCAAGACAGGAAGGATAACACCAGTATAATAAAAATATAGTCAGTTGAGCCAGTGATCAAAGTGGATGCTTTGCATGTGCATTTCGAAAGGTTAACAAAGGCACAGGGCCACTGATGGAAAGGCTCTTCTATGAGAAGGAGTTGTACCACTGAACAGAGCCTCAAGGGGATTTATTTATTTATTTATTTATTTATTCATTACTGCAGTTTATATGCTACCTCACTCTGGAGACTTTAAATGGCTTATAGAAAACCATGTAGAGTGGAATTAGAAACAAAAAGAAGTCAGAAACAAGGAACAGCTAACAATATACAACCCTTTTCATTTACCGTATATATTGAGGATAGTAAAGGTCTTCTAAAAGATCCTTTCAAGGATCTGTGAAAGCTTAATTGGGAGGGATAATCCAATTATCTGGGGCAAAGCTGGGAGGGAAGCTATTCCAGAGGAGGTGGCAATCTTTGTGAAGTCTCAACAAAGGGGTCCCTAGAGATGTTATTTGGTTGGTAGTAGACACCCAGCAAGCCGTTTGTTCCTGATGTGACTGAATGGGCAAATTCAATCTGAAGCAAACGATACGAGATATCCAGACTATAAGCACAGGGAGCTTTAAAACTAACAACCAGCATCTTGAACTATTATAGTTGATATCATCTATCAGTATGTTTCTAATTGTTCTAGAGTTTCTGGATTTCACCAATACCTGTAAAAGGCCAGTAAGTGTTCATGAATAAGGTGGGGTGGTGGGAGTGGGGAAAACCTGTGTGTTTCATTAGCTTGTAGCACCTCCTCTCCCGCCCACCTAAAAAATGAGCAGAATGAAGGTTCTGAAGCTATCATCTGTCAGTAGAGACTAACAGTCAAAAATATTGAAATTATATAGTTGGTTGGAGAGTGTGAGGGGGAAAATACATACACATTGTGTTGTAGGGTCTGATTTATATAATTGCTGAGATGGCCGTAAGGGGTGCTATTAAATGTTTATTTGGAAAGAAGACATGAGCCTCTTTTCCATAATCAAATAGTTATCTAAAATCTCATCCATGAAGCAGCCAATCAAGAGAGAAGCACTGGAAGAAGAAAGAATCTCAGGAAATGCTTGCAGAACAATAGAAATTGTTGGTTGCAAGGGAGTATGTTGACCAGGTAGGGATGGAGATTGGCAGCCATAATCAATATTGGTGGCAGAAAAAGACCAGAAGGAGCTAATTGAGTTCCTGTGCAAATCAACCCAGAGGACTGGCCTCTTAGGGCAAATTAAACAAAAAGGCCCCAAACCCTGGCAAGTGTAGTAAGCAGTCATAGGCTCTGACCAATGATAAAGGCCCAGAGCATAGGAAGCAAGCCTAGAGATTCTGGCCAATAGAATAAATCTAAGTAGTAGTAGAACTAAGGCAAAATACAGTATGTAATCCAAAAGAGAAGACGAGGGAATAATAAAGAAACAAAAATCATAAAAAGTAAGGCTTAAATCAAAGTAGGATAGTAATCAGGATATATAAGGTAAAGCTCCAGCCTTTACTAACCAGTAAAGGCTGGAGCCTCCATTTTCTGTCAATAATTTAGGTTTTTTGATCACTGAGTTCAGGAATTGTTTCCTGCCGGTCACCAGTCCTCAAACTGAACATAAGGCACAGCTGTGAAACAAGAATGCTAAGCTAAATAGGTATAGTCCATTCCATGCATTAGAAAGATTCACTATAGTGGTTGGTCTTTGAGAGGAGTTTTGCTGAAATAAACTGGTAAAATGTGCCACTCCTGACTTTCCTTAGTTTATTATTAATATTAAAGCATGTATCCTTTATTTTTAATGGATGCCTGATCTCGTTATTTATTTATTCATCAAATTTGTATAGTTCTCTGTCTTTCAAAAATGACTTTGAGCGGCATAACAAAATCCAGCAATACATACACAGACACACATAGACACACAGAGTATATAAAATGATCAGTATAAAAATATAAGAATCAATATCAAAAGGTAAATATTACAAAACCAAAAAAACCCCACTAAAACCCTAGACAAGGAGGGAATAAGAATAGCCAGCTCTGTAATTCAGCCATCTGAGCTTGTCTCCAGTTCTCTAGTAGTGTCTGTAAGGAACCAAGAATTGAGTGCCTCTAGAAAGTAATTTGTCTTTATACCAACCACCATTTAAATCCATCTAAATCCCAATAGTTCCACTATTTTTTCTTTCCTATAAATAAATAGCCTGTCAGCCAGCCAGATGACAGTGGTCCCTCAGTCCAAGCCATTATTTTGGAATCAATTTTAGAAAAATAATCAGTATTTGATTTTTGTTCTTTTTTTCATTTTAACCCAGGTTATTTTTTTATCATTATTTTTCTAGGTCAAGCAAGAAATCTTTTTAGATGTGAAATATGTATGTATAATCTTTAATAAGTCATATTTTTATGTACTGTGTCTGTATTAATTGCTTCAGATTTTGTACCTCCATACATGTAGGTCTGAATCCTTCGATTTCCCCACAGAGGATGTTATATCACCTTGTCTGGAACTAAAATCAACAAATGTGACCTTTATGTTTTCTCTTCTAAAATGTAAAACTCCAGCAATTGCTGGAACTAGACTGCAAAATTTAGTCTGTAATTATTTAGCCCTGAAAAGATTAAAGAAGGGGAGAGAAAGCAATTTACAAGTTTTCAGAAGGCGTTAGAGAGAAATTGTTGATCCCCCTACTCTCTGCAACATCAAGACAATTGTTTTAATTGCCCTTTGTTTTGCCCTTCATTTCTTCGTTGAAGTAATATATTTTATTATATAGGAAAATTGGGGATGTTGCCAGAATGAAGGATTTACTGGGCTCCTCTTGGTCCTGCCAGTTACTTTACAATATTTAATTGCAGAAACATTTTTGCATGCTATGAGGGAGGATGTGGGAAACTTTTCTCTTCATGCCTCAGTTGATCTCTATACTTTTATGTAAAAATTACATGCAGACAGATTTTTTTCTAAGACATTCTAAAAAGTTTTAATCTCAGTTTCTTAGCATTTTTTAAGGAATTTTAAGTTTAGTTTGTTCTAATTTGCTTATGAAATACTAGATGTTGTAGTACACAATGTGTAAATTGCATATGCACTTGTAGTGCCATGGCTTCGTGACTAAGAAAGGAAAGCAACTTATTTTGACTTGATACTTCAGCAGATGTTAACTTCATACAAGCTTTTAACTGCTGTAATTCTGTTCTTTTAACTGGAAAGTACAATATGAACAGCTGTATCAGAGTAGAGTGAGATGGCTCTTTTATATCTAGTTGAGAAGTTACATTTACATTATTTTGTCATAATAATTTCTCAACATTGGTTGAAATTTTTTTTCTTAATGGTCCAGTTCTGCTAATTGTGAAGGACAACCATCCCCTCACTATAGATATTAAGCAATGAATACAGACTGAGGTGCTTTGTGGATTCACTTTTGTCATCCAATTTTTACCAGGCAAAAAGACACTACTTCAAAGTTGAATAATACTGAATACCAAACTGAGGTTAGGACACCATCTTGACTATCTGCAAGCTATTTATGCATGTTGCACTTCCCATGGAAAGAGTTTTTTTACAGCTAGGTACAATGTGCTCTCATTAGGTTTAATACCAAGAAGAGTCACCAAAATCTCATTACAGCTGCCAATGTGACCCTAGGGAAATAGAAAATATTCAATATGGATTGTTTCACTGTAATTTTTACAAGGATCTGTGTAAAGACTACACCCTACCCTGCAGTAACAGCTCCCAGGAGGGACAGAAATATATTACACTCATTTTTCTTTCAGATTCTAACCATGCCACTACAAGCACAGTAACCAAATTTTGTACGACTGTGGTAAAAACATGGAAAGCTTTGTATGAAAGTGAACAGAAAAAAAAAAGGAAAAAAAAGAAAGGAATGTTGAACCTTGATAGAACATTAAAACTTCCAAAGCTCTAAATGTGTGCATTAACATATTTGCATAATTCAAAATTCCCTTTTTTAAGTTTGAATAATTAAGCAGTACCTTTCCAAATATCTAGACAAAAGTTTCTATTGAGATGAGCTACATGGCTTGATGTGTTTATAGATTAGTAGAGAACATTTAATTTCATAGAGGTATTTAATGTCTAACTAGCAACTACTGTTTCCCTTGTAGTAGAGAAGTAGAGGTACCTAGAAGATTTATATTGAGGCAAAAGCAGAGCCAGTCATGTAACAAACAAAAGGTAACCTAATCCATGTACAATTTCCTGTTTACTGCTGATAGCAATTCAGCTTGGTAAAAATCTGCAATGATATGTAGGTATCTATTTGATATGAGAAAGTTTCATTTCATTTTTCTCTGAGTTACACAAATACTGTAACAGTTTGTTACCTTTTCAGATAAATTATGAATTATGTAAATTTCACTTTTTCAATTCTTGAAACATGGTTTGGAAGTTCTATTATTTACCAAAAAGAAGACAACTCTGAATTTAAGGCAACCTCTCTACAAGGAAATATTAGATAGAAAAAAACCTCTTCTGCCTCAATCACTGTTTTCTCCTGTAGTCTCTCATTTTAAAGTTAATTTATTTAATGGCAAAGACACTAATCTTTCTTTCACATAAATACAGTAATGTATTTAGACTTTAGTAAGATTTATTCTTAAGTAAGTGAGCATAGGATTGCTGCCTGAAAATCTTCTGTTTATAACCCAATTTGCACTCTTTTCCTAAGCAGCCTAAGCTTCCTGTGACAGTTCTCTAGGATTACAGCAAGTAAATTAAGTTAGCACTGTTCAAGCAAAAATGCCACTGAAATGCAAATACACAGAGGGCCAGCAAGTGTGAACTTCGCAGCAAAGATAAAATTTTTGTGCCTGCTCCCCTTTGCAGCAAAGATATTTCATTCAAAGCAATTTCTTAGAATTCAAAGCTGGCTATCTTTTCCTCTCCTTGTTCTTTCCAGCCTATTATATATCTCTGTAGTTTGGCTTTTCCACTTCTAGTACTCTAGCTAAATTCCTGCCTGCTTTGCCACTCAAATCAAAGCAAATGGAACATAGCAGGGAGCAGTTGCTGTTTTCTCACTCTCCTTTTCCTGACAGGAAAGGAAAAGGCTTCATTTAATTTCATTTCTTTCAAAAAATAAAATGCGGATATACCAATTCTTCACTAAGTGTATTGGGTTCTGTCATCAACCCAATCTTCTTGGGCTAAAAGCAAGGCTATATTGCTTTATATTTTTAAAGTTCAGAAACAGAACAAATAACTTGTACATATGTCTCCTCAGTGTAGATGACTGGAGCAGGATATCACTGCAAACAATAAGGACAAGATTTATTGTTGCAAAGCTAGCAGTATGGGCAAGGGAAGAGATGCAGTCTTATTGTTAGTCTCACATTCAAGGACTGATTTCAGGATTAAGTCTGGTATTTGGTGCTGGGCTTCACATTTTCAGATAAGTGAAACTCACTGGGTAGCCAGGACTATTTTTAATTCTATGATTTCTACATATAGCATCTCCTGCATATTTGTGAAATCTACATGCAAGTCCAGCTGGATATAACTGGATGTTTTGCTGAAACAAATGTAAAAGCCCTGAAACTTTGGAGGTTGGGATTTGGAACATTAGGATGAGAGAGGAGGAATTCAAAGGAGACATGATCTGATGAACTATTTTAAAACAGATGTTAGCCAAAAGGCTCTGGATGGAACGGAGAAGCAGTGATTAGAATAATTGACAAGCATTTTTCTACCGGTGCACCTGGGGATCAGTATTTCTCATATCACCTCCACCCACAGATAAGCATTTAAAGAGGTTGAAACCTATCACACTACTGTGTATGACTGGCAGAAGACTGGAAAAAGAATAACACTCTGGTACAATAATGAAAACAGGGATGGATTACTTAGATTTTTTCTTTACCCAAGGCAAGGGTTGGTACTGTTGCATGAAATCTTTCAAGTATAAAGATAAAAACTAAAATAAGGAAGAAAAAAGAAATAAAAAAGGCAAAAATGCAAAAAAAAAATGAAGAAAAAGAGAAAAGAAAGAAGATATAAAGAAGTGACCTTTGGCATTCTAACATAGCAGTTATAAATACAAATATATCTTAACCTCTCTTCCTAAAGTTGCATCACTTTACTCTTCTTTCTATAATCTATCCTGTCTAATCATCAAAACCATAAATCAGAAATTCATTTTTTTTTATTTTTACACAAAAAGTCCTTATGAGGTTTCCAGTCACCAATAAATATAGATAATGTCTTCTATCTAGCCAAACAAGTCAATTTATCAGAAGAAACTGTACATATCATAATCTTACTGAAATATTAAAATAATATTTCATAGCTTTTTTCTGTTTACCTATTAATCCTTAAAGATAAAGTTCCAGCTTCAATTGAATATTGAACTTTAAAATTTTCTATATCATAGTATGTATTTGAATCCAAAAATTCTTAGTTTTTTTACATCTTCATCAAGCATGATAAAAATCTCTCTTCATGTTCATATTTCCAAAATACCTTTGAAGCGTCTTTAAACATTCAATATAATTTCTTTGGTGTCATGTATTAATGACACATCATTTTATAGATCACAACACAGTGTAAATTTCAACCCTTTTAACCATTTATTTTCCCATTGATCCATCTGTATGTATAACCAAAATTCTTATCCATTTTATCATACATTCTTTAATCCGTTTTTCTTCCGTTTCAAATTTCAACAAAAGTTTGTACATTTTAGCAGTTACATATTCATCCTCAGTACACAATTATATCTCAAAATCTGACTTATTTTGCTCCTTACTATAGGTTATTTTATTTACCTGAGTTTATATCTATTCCATATTCTCAATATGGCATGTCTAATAAAATGAAGTTTGAAGTCCACATTAATTTAACTTTATTTTACCATAATTATCCATGCCACCCAAACCTTAGTTTGTAAGCTTTTAACTGAAAAAGTATCTTGTTTCTCAGCAATATCCATTATTTCATCCAGACCAAACAATAAATGGCAAAATACTTCAAATCCAGTAAATCCAACTCTCCTCTTTCCTTTGTATTGCTGTATTTTTAACTTGTTTTTCCCTTGCCATATAAATTTAGATATTTGTTATCAAACAGGCATTGTCTAAAATACAAACATAATTCATGGCAGAATATTTATTTTTATCACAGAAATTCTCCCCAACAGTGACAATTTTAATTTCTCCAAATCGTTCCATGAAATCTAATGGAAGGAGAAGCCCAAGGGGCCCTTGTTTCTTTAATTGGGAATAACACATCAAGAGCAAAATTACAGTGGAAACAGTTACAACACGCAAAGATCTTCATGTGGTAAGTGATTCATGAAGATACTCTGCAAGAGCAGTTCATTTTAGCTCTATCTTACATGGAAGATACTTTAAGGCTGCAGCTCAAAACAATCAGGTTCAAGTTCTTGAAATCTGATCTACATAGTGGGTTAGTGACGAGTGTGGTTAAGGCTTCAGTACATTAATACTTTGACTCTTAAGCCTTCAGAACATTAATTTAAGAACTGACAGATTTCAGATAATGCTCATGTCTTTCAGAGCTTCATTTGTGTACTGCTTAGATGCTGAAGTAACTTGCAACCAATTTATTTGTGATTATTTCTTTTTCTGCATGTTTTTTTTTTTTTAATTTGTATACCGCCCTTCTCCCTGAGGACTCAGGGCGGTGAACAGCCAAGTAAAAACATCAAGTACAAATATTAAAATACAGTTAAAATATATATATATAAATTTGGCCCCATTAATTAAAAACAATAAACAAAACACTTAAAAACACTTAAAAAATTAGGCCAGCCCGGCTTGCTGGAAAAGGAAGGTTTTAAGGGCACGGTGGAAGGCACTGAGGTCTTGGATTCTCCTTATCTCTGGAGGCAATTAATTCCAGAGGGTAGGTGCCCCCACAGAGAAGGCCCTCCCCCTGGGGGTCACCAGCCTGCACTGTTTGGCTGATGGCACCCCGAGGAGGCCCTCTCTGTGGGAGCGCACGGGTCGATGGGAGGTCGTCGGTGGCAGCAGGCGGTCTCGAAGATAGCTAGGCCCTATGCCATGGAGCGCTTTAAAGGTGATAACCAACACCTTGAAGCGCACCCGGAAGACCACTGGGAGCCAGTGCAGCTCGCGCAGGAGCGGTGTTACATGGGAGCGCCATGCTGCTCCCGTCACTACCCGCGCTGCTGCGTTCTGGACCAGTTGGAGCCTCCGGGTGCTCCTCAAGGGGAGCCCCATGTAGAGAGCGTTGCAGTAGTCAAGGCGAGAGGTGACGAGGGCATGAGTGACTGTGCACAGGGAATCCCGATCAAGAAAGGGCCGCAACTGGCGGATCAGGCGAACCTGACAAAAGGTCCCCCTGGTTACAGCCGTCAGATGTTCCTCCAAGGACAGCTGCCTATCCAGGAGGACTCCCAGATTGCGAGCCCTCTCTGTGGGGGCCAACGACTCGCCCCCAATAGTCAGTGATGGAGTCAACTGACTATATCGGGATGCCGGGAGCCACAGCCACTCAGTCTTGGAAGGGTTGAGCCTGAGCCTGTTCCTCCCCATCCAGATCCGCACAGCCTCCAGGCACTGAGACATCACTTCAAGGGCATCGTTGATTGATTGAGGTCTTGCTCCATTGCTTTTAAAATTGCATAGGAGAGGTTAGAAATGTAAATTGAATTGAATTTTAACACATTACTGTATATGCTACAACAATAGGGTTCATCTCAATCATCTTTACCTTCTCCTAGAAGTTTATGAGTAATAATGAGCAAGGTAGCAATTAAAAGTGCTGCAAAATATAGTTGACTGTAGACTTTTGAAGGTTCTAAATCTAATTTTGTTACGATCTGATGAGTGGCCGCCCAGCAACGGAGGCTTCCTGATCGGCTGAGCTGATAGCTCGGCCGGCGGGAGGTGTGAATGTTTTAAAGTGTTTTATTGGCCGTGCGAGCCCAGCTGCAATATAAATAGCGGCTGCGCACGACCGATGTTAGGTTACATTTTAACCCTTGTGCTTGTTGCTGAAATAAACCGTGTTGCTTATCTTGGTCTCTTATCCGCCGTTCTCAATTCAGAACACTGGCGACGAGGATGGATGACTCCCACTGAGTACGGCCACGAGAGAAGAATTGTTTTGTTGTTGGCATTTCGGAAAGTAGCTACGTGAGGCAAACATTTTTTTCTCTTCTGTCTAGTTCCTTGTGGGCCTGCAACTCTTTCTAATGAGTAATTTGGCTATCTTTACGCCTTTTGTGCCCAGCTCAGAAACTTGGGACGCTTATATTGAGTGTTTCGAGTGTTTTTTGCTGGCAAATGACTATACTGACTTTTCCAATGACCGGAGGCGAGCCCATTTTCTCAACGCGTGTGGGCCGCAGATTTTTGCAACGGCGCGGGTGCTTGTAGCGCCCCAACAGCTGTCCACAGTTTCTTGGCCTACTTTGCTGGCTAAATTGAAGGGCCATTATGCACCCGCATCTTCTCGCATTTTTCGCCATTTCATGTTTCGACAACAGGTTCAAAAGGAAGGGGAGTCCATTAATGACTATCTCGCCGCCCTTCGGACTGAGGTGATAAATTGTGAGTTTGAAAACCTTGATGACTCCCTCCTCGAGCAACTAGTTTGCGGCGTGCGCGATTTGCGGTTGCAGCGCCGCCTTTTGGCCAAATCTGTCATCAATTTGGAGACTGCTGTTGAGGAAGCGGCTGCGTTTGAGATGTCTGACTGGTCTGCGGCGGAAATTCGAAACTTCCCGCATGTTCCACCAGCCTCTCATTGTGCAGCCATATAGCTAGGGGAGTCTTACGAACGCTCTGATACCGTTGCTGATAGCGAAGAGGAGGTGGACCGCCTCAAGGCGTCGGTCTTCAATCGACACCCACCCTCCAAAGGACGGGCTCCAGCGTTTTGTTTGGGTTGTGGGGATTCACATCCTCATGCTTTTTGCCGTTTTCGAAATGCTGTTTGCCGCCACTGTGGAAAGAAAGGCCACCTGGCAAAGGTTTGCCATTCGAGATCCTCCGCGGGCGTCACGGGCGTACCATCTTCCATTAAATTAGGCCGGGAAGGGTTCAACGGTCCTCAGGACTCTTGTTTCGCTATTTCCCGCTGTGATCTTCTCTCGTCTGGCAACCATGCTGTCTCGGGTCACAAGAAGATCTTTCTGACTGTTCGTATCGAAGGAAAACCGTGCAGGATGGAAATGGATACTGGTTCATCTAAGTCCATCATCACCTGGCAGACCCTTAAAGAGCTGGTGCCGTCCTTCGCTTGTGACCATTTGCAACCCTGTTCTACTCGTCTCCACGACTACCAAGGAAATGGCATTCCCATTTTGGGTTGCAGCCAGTTTATGGTGGAGTGGGGGGAGTTTGCAGGTCCCCTCCCACTTTTGGTAGTCAAGGGCAGGCTCCCTAGCCTTTTGGGTTTAGATTGGTTCGGGGCGTTGGGGCTTTCCATTGCCGGCATCCATACCACGTCTAGTGATGATTTCGAAACCTTGACAACAGAGTTCGCTGAGGTTTTCGACAGCACCTTAGGTAAATATAAGGGTACCCCCATATCTCTTAATTTAGACTCCCAGGTGCCACCTATACGCCTTAAGCCCCGACGGGTCCCTTTTGCCCTTCGCCCTAAGGTGGATGTGGAGATAGATAAGTTGCTGGCTCAGGGTGTACTTGAGCTTACGGATCATTCTCGATGGGAGACCCCTATTGTTATCCCCACTAAGCCGGATGGTTCCATCCATATTTGTGGTGACTTTAAGTGTACCCTTAATCGGGCCTTGCAGGCCCACCCGTATCCGGTCCCGGTAGTTCAACACCTCTTACATTCTTTGGGTCAAGGGTCTACTTTTGCTAAATTGGATATGTCCCAGGCGTATCAACAGCTTCCTGTTGATGACGCCACGGCCGCTGCCCAAACAATTGTCATGCATCGGGGCGCTTTTAAGTGCCGCCGATTACAATTTGGGGTCTGCGTAGCTCCTGGCATTTTTCAGAGCCTTATGGTGCGGTTGCTCCAGGGAATCCCTGGTGTCGTTCCTTATTTCGATGATGTTTTGATCTCGGCTACCACCAAACACGACCTCGTTGAACGTGTTCGCCAGGTGCTACGCAGATTTCAACAAAAGGGCCTGAAACTTAAAAAATCTAAGTGTAAGTTTGGCGTTCCCCAGGTCGAATTTTTAGGGTTCCTTGTTGATAAGTTTGGCATTCATCCTACACCTTCTAAGGTCAATGCCATAAAGAATGCTCCAGTGCCATCATGTAGGGCTGAGCTTCAGACTTTTCTGGGCCTGCTTAATTTCTATAGCATATTTTTGCCGCATAAGGCGTCTGTGGCAGAACCACTCCATCGGCTATTGGACAGAACGGCCCCCTGGAAGTGGGGGCAAGCCCAAGCTACTGCTTTCAGGGCTGTTAAAGATTTACTTACTTCTGATGCCGTGCTGGTCCAGTATAGTGACCATATACCCCTCACCGTGGTTTGCGATGCCTCCCCATATGGCATCGGCGCTGTGCTGAATCATGTTTTACCCAATGGGTCCGAAGCTCCAGTTGCCTATTATTCCAGAACTCTGTCGATGACAGAGAGGAATTATAGTCAACTGGATAAAGAAGCGTTGGTACTTGTGGCCGCCGTAAAGCAGTTCCACGATTATATTTACGGCCATTCCTTTCAATTAGTTACAGACCACAAGCCACTTTTGGGCTTGCTGGCCGGAGATAAGCCTACTCCCCAGATTATCTCCCCGCGTTTGGCGCGGTGGTCTGTTTTCTTGGCCGCCTATAACTATCAGTTAATTTATCGCCCCGGGAGTGCCTTGGGAAATGCGGACGGCCTTAGCCGCTGCCCCCTTCCTTTGGCCGTAGAGGATCCCGTTCCGGACCAGCTGGTTCGTTTGATAGATGATGTTCCTTCCCTTGTGACGGCTGCGGATGTAGCTAAACACTCCGCTAAGGACCCTACCCTTGTACAGGTCATGGATTGGGTGCGTAGGGGATGGCCGCGTGGGCCGTTACCCACAGAGGTTAAGCCATATTCCATCCGCCAACACGAGCTTTCTATTTCCCGGGGGTGCCTTTTGTGGGGCTGCCGAGTGGTGGTTCCCCCTGTATTGCGGCCAACTATTCTGAAACGGCTGCACGATAGCCATCCCGGTATCGAGAGAATGAAGGCTTTAGGCCGTAGTTATGTTTGGTGGCCTAAGCTTGATCAGGCCATCATAGATTGGGTAGCAAGGTGTCAAGTTTGTCAGTCATCCCGGCCAGGGCCCCCGGTTGCCACACCTAGGGAATGGGAGATACCCAGGAATCCGTGGTCCAGGCTGCATATAGATCTAGCAGAGCCGGTTCAGGGCCAGACTTTTCTAATCGTGGT
The DNA here is from genome assembly GCF_059756535.1 of Pantherophis guttatus. NCBI lineage: Eukaryota > Metazoa > Chordata > Lepidosauria > Squamata > Colubridae > Pantherophis > Pantherophis guttatus. The sequence goes on along the minus strand of NC_142063.1, from coordinate 197,057,219 downwards.
TGATGCGTATTCTAAATGGGTGGAGGTTGTTCGTATGGCATCAACCACGTCGGACGCTGTGAGCAAGGCTCTCCGTAACATATTTGCCACACATGGACTTCCCGATGTAATTGTCTCGGACAATGGACCCCAATTTGTTTCGGCAGCGTTTCAGATGTTTTTGATGAGGTTGGGTATTCGTCACGCCTTAGTGGCACCATATCATCCGTCCAGTAATGGCCGGGCGGAGAGGGCCGTCCGCTCGGCCAAGGACACTTTGGCCCGTTTCGGCCGTGGTGATTGGCAAGAGAAGGTGGAGCGGTACCTTTTGGTGCAGCACTCGACCCCGTGCCCGGTATCCAATCGTAGCCCGGCCGAACTTCTTATGGGCCGGTGACTAAGGACTGTGTTAGATAGGCTACATCCGGACTATACACCTGAGGCACCCATGGATTCCTCTAGCTGGCCCCGGGTGTTCGGGGTTGGTGATGGCGTTTATGCCAGGAATTATGGGGGTGATCCTTTGTGGCTTCCTGGACGTATTATTTTAGTCACGGGACCCCGTTCTTAAAGGGTCGAACTTGAGGATGGCCGGACCTGGCGGCACCATATAGACCAGCTAAGGAGTCGCATTACGGCTCGGACCCGGGGTAACGAGGAGCTGGATATGTTTGGTGCACTTCCGACGGCTGATCCGGTGGACGATAGTACTCTAGAGGCTCCGTCATTGGGGTCTTCACGTTCATCTGTTGTAATTACAGCTCCTTCATTGCCAGAGGTACCCGTAGATGTTCTTGCACGATCATCAAATATTCCACTGTCTTCAGACCAGCTACCTCCGTCTATGACATCTCAGGAAGTACCGGAGACGGCGTCACCCCCTGATCGCTTGGACGGCGATTTGCACCGGTCCGGGCGTATATGTAGGCGCCCGGGTTATCTGGACGATTATTGTAGTATCTAAAGGGGGAGGAGTGTTACGATCTGATGAGCGGCCGCCCAGCAACGGAGGCTTCCTGATCGGCTGAGCTGATAGCTCGGCCGGCGGGAGGTGTGAATGTTTTAAAGTGTTTTATTGGTCGTGCAAGTCCAGCTGCAATATAAATAGCGGCTGCGCACGACCGATGTTAGGTTATATTTTAACCCTTGTGCTTGTTGCTGGAATAAACCGTGTTGCTTATCTTGGTCTCTTATCCGCCGTTCTCAATTCAGAACAAATTTCATTTTCTTCCTCTTCCTCCTCATTTCCCTTATTAGTCACATTATAGAATATTTATTTATTGTAAAATATTTATTTTACAAACTGTTATGTCAGAAAAGTTGACAATGTTTCATAATTTTAATGGATAAAATTTTTATTTCTGCAAGTTACCACATAAAACCACTGCTTTGAAAGCTGTGCTGGCTCCTAGTTTCTTTCTGGGTTCAATTCAAAGAGCTGGTTTTCATGCCATGAGACTAGGTTGTTTGAAGGATCTGTCCATCCTACTAGATCAGGTAGATTAAGCATGTTCTAGGTCCCTTCCCTGAAATGTTGCCATCTAGTGGGTCCTTGAAAACATGCCTTTTCTATGGCTGATCCTACTTTATGGAACATCCCCTACCCTAGTGATTTGGTATCCCTTCCCTAAAACCTTCCAGAAAGTTTTCAAGACTTGACATCTTACCTTGGCATCAGGGTAAAGTGAGGATGTCCAGAATTGGTTGAGGATCATCCCAAGTGGATGATTGAGGTGCTGAGTTTTGTTTTGATTTTATGGTTTTATGTTTTATGATTTTTATAATTCTGGATTTTATTGTTTTTGTGATTCACCTGAGTTGTATTTTCAGATGGATGGCCATACAAATCTTTTAAATAAATATTTAAATGAAGACAGATATAGTAGTAGCTTGTGTCGTATATCAATAAATGTGCAAAAATAACTTCACAAGCTGCACTACTAGAGAGCATTGTTTGAGAAACAGAATAACTAACCAATGGCACTGAAGCTCTTGCTGGCAATGAAAGTTCTTGCCCTGCTACATTTTTGAAAATTTCCATGTTAAAGTGTGATGGGGTGGGAAATTTCTAAAGCTTAGAAAACAAACCAATCATTTGTAGAAATCTCAACAAGTTCAATAAATCAATTGAGCAATATTTACTATAGGCAGTGGATAGTTTGATGGAATCCATGCCTGATCTATGTTCATCTATGTTCACTATAGCCATTTTCAGGTGATTCCAGAACAGACGTTTTCATATTCAGTGCATGTATTGTATATATAACAAATGATACCTCTAGATAATCTTAATCCTTGGATTTATTGTTTTACAGCCATCCATCTCTCACCAGGCCTTAATGGGTATCGCAGCACTTAAATCTTGAAGCATGCAATAACATTTTTCTCTCTCCTTACGTTCAAGCTTTGCTTTAAAATATAAGCAAAGACTTGATATAGCAGAAGTTAAAAACAATAACATAGTTTCACAATCACTATATTTTTAAAAATAAAATGAGCATCAGTAAAGCCAGGCATATCAGCCAGAAGCTATACCGTAACTGTTTTAATAATACATTCATGGTGATTCCTTTGATAGTATGTTGCATTTACTTGGAATTTATAACACTTTCTCTGTTGCCTCATTTATAGATTTCTCTTCCTCTTCTGCAAAACCAAGCCAAAGTCACAGTTTTTCATTTTTACAAAATATTCAGAGGTTTCTTGTGATTTCATTTTGGGTCTGGAGGACATGAGATTGTGAAGCTATAAACCCATTTGAGTATTCCCCTTTCTTCTCACTGCTATTACATATTTTTTTCTCTATTTTCTTTATTTATGTTGTTCTCCAACATAAATGTGGAGAAACCCAAATATGAAAGCAACTATTAGTATTTACAAAAATAGTATTTACAATTTTAGATTGTAATGTATTGATCCACCTAATAGTTTCAGATGTCTAGCTAATTCTTGATGTGTACTTAATTCATTGGATGTTCTCAATGGAAGGCCAAGTGCAGAGGTGGGTTTCAGCAGGTTCTGACCAGTTCTGGAGAACCAGTAGCGGAAATTTTAAGTAGTTTGGAGAACTGGTAGTAAAAATTCTGACTGGCCCTGCCCCCATCTATTCTTTGCCGCCCAAGTCCCAGCTGATTGGGAGGAAATGGGGATTTGCAGTATCCTTCCCCTGGAGTGGGGTGGGAATGGAGATTTTACAGTATCCTTCCCTTGCCATGCCCACCAAACCACGCCCATCAAGCCATGCCATGCCCACCAAGCCACGCCCACAGAACCGGTAGTAAAAATTTTTGAAACCCACCACTGGCCAAGTGATTACACTACAATTCAGGTCAATATACATGCTTGGTCATGACTAATTCATACTGAATTTAACTTTGCTGGATGCAAGGGAAAATGGCCACAAGACTATCCCTCCATGAAGTCTTTACAATCTGCTTCTGTTGGGTCAAATTATATCTTTATGCTATCTTTGAGTGAAGTCCTATGAACAACAGTTAAGAGTTACTTAATTGTTCTTAAATATCTATTATTTTTTAGAGTAATTTGATACTAACATATATGTGCACATACATATGGAACTTCTCTGACATAGAGGAAATAGGAAGTCAAAAAGCATACAGCTTATTAGTTTTATCTCCATACTAAGAACACAACTAAGAGGACAAAGAGGAAAAAATAGAAAAATCAGTGCTGCATATTAAAATTGAATAATTTGAGATTTCAAAATTATTAAGATCAAATCAGTTTTCAATAAGTAAGTCAAGGGACTAGTATAATATGAGTCATGAATTAGAAGAAATTATTAACAATAGTTTAATTGAAATCTAAAGCTTTTATCATTATTAAATTTGAACAAAATTTAACAAATTTGAACAAAAACTAATATATTGAAGCCTCATGTTAAAAGAAAGCCAAGCTTTAAATGTGGTATAAGTTAATAGGCAGAATTACAATTCATAAATGTTTTCCAAATTGATTTAAAATATGTGTTAAATTTGTTTTTCAAATATGGAGTTATTTTTTTTTATACTGAAAATTATATTTGGTAAAGTCATGATAGATATATAAATGGTACATATACAAAGAGGTTGGGTGTGGCCTTGTATTAAAATACTTATGGAAATATTCTTGTTTAATCACAATATTCTGAGGTTCTGAGGTTGATGTTACATATTCTTCAAATCTGACCAATTCTTTCAGAATTCTGCCTTGCTTTTTGCCATTCTTTTTAAAACAAGTTATTTGAAGCAATAAGATAATTCTGATCGTTCCAAGAATTTCAAAATATTTCATCCTTCTTTTGTTTAGAATAAAGTCTTGTAGCATACCGAAAATAAGACCCTGTCTTATATTTTTTTTGAACCCTGAAATAAGTGCTTGGCCTTATTGCCATGCGCTCAAAAGCCTGATTGGGATTATTATCAGGGGATGTCTTATTTTTGGGGAAACAGGGTATATAAATTATTATTTCTCCAATGATCAAAGATTTTTGTACATTCCCTTCATGAAAGGAAATATTTAATATTAAAGCAAAGGATAATAAATCTGCTGATTCTATGATTTTCCCATATTTTAATATGTTGCTTATGATTAAATAATTGCCTATACATTTTGCATTTATATTTGTATGAAGCCAAAGGCATTTAAACATCCAATGGTTCCACTACCTGAATAAAAGCAATAAAATGATATCATCTATTATATGATCTAAATAATACTGTTTAATAATACAATTTGATGTCGCCAGATATTCCTGTTCCATTATCAATTCCATTATCAATTCCAATATAGTTGCATGAGTAACTATAAGTACAATAGGATCGCATGTTGTTTATTTTATTTATTTATTTATTTATTATTTATTTATTATTTAAATTTTTATACCGCCCTTCTCCCAAGGGACTCAGGGCGGTGTACAGCCACAATAAAACACATATATCCATAAAATTTAAAAACAGTTTAAAATATATTAAATAATTTGGCCCTATATTAAAAAGTAAAACACCCATTAAAATTCGTTCTTAAGCCAGCTCAGCCTGTTGAAACAGTAAAGTCTTAAGGGCATGGCAAAAGGTACGTAGCTTTGCAGTTTAAATCCTAAAATTATATTGAGTTCCTTGCCAATGGTTTTATTCCCTGTAAAAATAAGGAAAGAGGCAGCCTTGGGGACAAAAATCTGTTTATTGTTACTTAGTTTCTTTTTAAATAAGTGCTTTGTATCCAAATTAAAATTACAGCTCATGTTTAGAGTTGTGAGTATGACAGTCCATTCTAAGTTATCACAAGCTTTCTCTGTATTTAGAAAAATCATAATAGCTTTCTTGTTATGTTTGCTTGATTTATCAATAACATTAAAAATATACCTGATATTATTCCTCATGTATCACTTTGGGACAAACCCAGTCTGATTAGGATGCATTGGATCCATTATAAAGATTCAGTTTTGCTGTAAAATACTAGTAATCTACATTAAATAAAGAGATGGGTCTATATGACTCTGGGTGAATTGTTAATTGCCTCTTTATAAATCAAAGAAGTAAAAGCTTCTTGGCATAGTCTTAGGGATTTCTTCAATTTTAGTCCCTACATTGCTTCGATCATTTCATCTTTTGGGATTGATGTTTTAAAAAAGCTTCCTTTTGTCACTTTATACATTTCATTGTTTGTATTAAATTTAAGTATTGTTTTATCTTTTCCAGATTTAGTGTCTGTGTACTGTATAATTGAGAGTAATATTTAACAGATTGTTTAATCATCTTCTTGTTGAAACATACTGTTTTCCAGCCCAGCAATAATTCTTTTCTCTTCTTTTCATATTATATGCCAAAATTTTGCCTGGTTTATTACTTTTTCAAAATATTTTTGTTCAGCAAGATTACCTCTTATAAGTTTCATTTACTTTCATTAGGTCCAATTGATTATGAATAACTTTGATTTTTTTCCAGGTTCTGCTTATGTCTTAATTTCAGTTTCTTCAGTTCATTCATCAGTACATCCTTATGTTTTTGCTTCTTTCTATTTCATGCCAAAGAGATAAATAGTCTCAAAATGCTTTAGCAAAATCCCTTACTGTAGATAAAAAGATGTCAGGAGTTAAATTGGTTTGGAATAAGCTATTTAATTCATGTTGACACTTTGATTAATATCTTCTTCCAATAGTAATAGACTATTCAGTCTCCACTTTTTCGTTTTTGAGGTTCTTCTTACAATTATTGGATTATGATCTGCATAAGGAAGAGCTGTGATTTCCAGTTCTGTATATTTGGTTAATGAAGAGCTGAAAATCCAACACATGTCTATTCTTGAATAAGTTTTGGGAACAGAAAAATAATAGGTATTTAAATACTCTTAAAGATATTTATGTCTTCATATTTCTAAAAGAAAATAATGACATATAGTCTAAAACTATGTATTTTATAGGAATCAGAGAAATCAAGGATTGGGTATGTGTATTTGGTATTTGATCTTCAAACTTTTATCATTTCATTGCTTAAAAGTGACATTAATAAAATAGATCACTGCTAAAATGCATATTCAAGTAATTTTTATTTAAAATACTGCTTTCCATATACTGTATTATCATGTTTATTTTCATGTATATCAGTATTTATATCCTAGCCTTTGGCTGTCCACATTTAAACCAATTCACTACAACTTAAACCTGAATGCAGTATCAGACCATGTTTAGTAACTATTAAGCATTAAAAACAGAGAAATAATTTGTAGATACCTAGCTTTTAAATAAAATGTACTCCAAACACGTAAAAATTAATGTAAACTTCATATAATATGGAGTAAATTACCTAATATTGGTACAGTTGCTAAGAAAAATACCTGCTAGGCGCAAAAGACCACGTCTACAATGAAGGTTCAATTATATCAGAATGGGACAACTTGCCCTGATCAACTCGCCCTAGCCATCTCATCATGGCTGTCTCGTCACAGCCAAATCGCTGCAGGACAACTTGCTGGAGCCAATTTGCCATGGGACAACTCACCACAGGACAGTTCAATGTGGGATAACTCATGAGAGGGATAAGTAGAATTGCAGCTCACCTCAACCTTGAGGACTTCCAACTTGAGAAGTTTCAAACTTAAAACAAGATAAGGTCCACTACAATTCAGTTGTCGCCCTCTTGAGTTATCCTGCATTGAATTGTCCCAATGCAAGTTGTCCTATGGAGAGTTGTCCTAGATCCCAATTAAACTGATTTATTTCTATAAGCAGCAATCTTCTCAATTAATGGTCAGCACTTGGTTAAATAAGGGTCAATGTCAGTCAAGAGTGGTGGTGGACTTATTTTGTTTGTGACTATGTAGTGATTCTAGATTGATCTCCCCTTTTCATCACTCCTGCTGACTCTTCCAGTCCTTCTCCTATAACATTCCAGTAATCACTCACAGCTAGATTAGGGTTTAATAGTTTGTTTTCATCTGCTCCCTTCCTTCCCTTCCCTTCAATATAGCTCCCTTATAGGCTACATAGAAGAACTTTCATAGTATGTCAGATTTAAACGTGTGGACAGGAGTCTGGTTAAGCCAAGTAGAAACAAAGAACTAAGAATTGTAGGCAAAAACAACTGAACAGGCAGTAGGGTCAATATTGTATGTTTTGGTATACAAAGAGTCCTCAATATGCAAAGTCGAAGTTATGACAGGTCTCCCAAGGGGTGCTTGCAACCCAGTTCTGAATTCCCAATAGCTGCCCCCTGCCCCACATTTTGGGTGCTTGGAAACCAGTGTACATTTATTTGCTGCATTTATTTGTTGCATTCATTTAAAGTTGAATGCAACATTCTGTGGTAAGTGATTGTGTTTTACAACATTTTTGCAGAAAACTTGCTTTTCTGGGTTTTGGCAAAAGTGGCCCATAGTGAACAATTGGTTACCTCAATGACTGTGGCATTTGTTAATGATTTCCCACAAAAAAAAAAGAATAAAATCAGGTCAGTCATGTGACAACCAGCTTTATTTCCATCACAATTTACACCATAATAGGCAGGCTTCATTATGATTCTAAACTGAGGATCACTTGTATGACTAGAAAGGGGAAAGTAATAGATATTCAGGGTGCTTTAGCAATGATAGAGTCTGGTGACACATTTTCCAAGTAACACATTTTATTAAAACTCATAAGCTTACACGAGACGTAGTTCATTTCATTGGATGCATAGAGGGATTAAAGTGATGGGTGGTTGATTGGAGTAACTTCAGTGATGGAGTCTTGGTGATGATTTTTTTTACACTGAAGCAAGGTTTGAATAAGAGTAGGGAAACTCGGCAAGAGGACTATAGAACAAGGGCATTTGCAGATGATCTGGTTGTTACCCTAACACAGCCGATGGAATCAATAATCCAGATGAAAGACATTATAGAAGAATATGGTATGGTATCAGGATTTAGACTGAACCAGGAAAAAACTAAGATGATAGTTAAAAATATGACACAAGATCGAAAACAGGAACTTGAAAGTAAGGCAGGCTTTGAAATAGTATCAAAGATTAAATATCTAGGAGTTCAAGTTGCAGACTCAAATATAAAATTGTTCCAAAATAATTACGAGGTGTTGTGGCGAGAGGTACAAAAGGATATGGAAACTTGGAAAAAACTGCAGCTGTCTTTACTTGGAAGAATAGCAGTAGTTAAGATGAATGTTTTACCTAGATTTCTTTTTTTGTTTCAAATGATTCTGGTGCTTAAAAGTGATAAACAACTGACAGAATGGCAAAGAGGAGTAAATAAGTTTGTCTGGAATGAGAAAAAGCCGAGAGTTAAACTGAAAATTATGCAAGATGTTCCAGAAAGGGGTGGCCTTAAACTTCCAAACCTACAATTGTATTATGAAGCAGCAGCCTTGACACAAGCAAGTGATTGGTTTGGAAGGATAAAGACTGGAATATTGAATATAGAAAGTCATAATCTTGAATTTGGTTGGCATGTATATTTATTCTATGAGAATAAAGTGGATAAAGTATTCAAAAGCCACATACATAGGAACTCTTTGATGAGAGTTTGGAAGAAGCACCGATTCAAATGGGATTACAAAATACCGTTATGGCTGGATCTTGGTCATATTATGTGGAATACAAATATAATGTCACTCGGGGGGTTGTTATACAAAGAAGTTCTTTTTATGGATGGGGGCAGATGGCAACTAAAGACATTAGAAATACTGTTGGAAGAAGGGATTAATTTAACTTGGTTACAGTATAATCAACTTCAACTGAGATGGAAAGAAGATCAAAAAACTGGTATAATGATGCACGAAGAAGAATTGGTTAGACATATAAAAGAGAAAGGCCCAATGCATATTAAGAGGGTTTATAATGTTTTGTTAGAAAGAGATTCGGAAAATGAATTGGTTAAAGATTGTATGATAAAGTGGGCGCAAAATTTTGCAGAACCAGTGATGTTGGAAACATGGGAAAAAATATGGGTCCAGAATGTCAAATTTACACAGTCGCAGAATTTGAGGGAAAATTTTTATAAAATGTTTTATAGGTGGCATTTAGATCCTAAGAAACTGTTGTGCATGTATCCTAATGTTCAACCAAAATGTTGGAGATGTGATTGTTTAGATGCTACATATTATCATATTTGGTGGACTTGCAAGAAAGTGAAGGCTTTTTGGATAAAAATTTGGTGGGTTATGCAAAATGTTTTGAAGAAAAAAATTCAATTTTCTCCTCAGTTGTTTTTACTGGGTATAGTTAAGGGCTTTTCAGTGGGTGAAACAAAATTGATATTGTATATGGTGACAGCAGCGAGATTATTGATAGGTCAATATTGGAAAAACGATGTTATGCCTACTATTGAAGAATGGACTTCGAAGATGGCCAGTTTTGCAGAGATGGCGAAGATTTCAGTGTATCTAAAAGATCGGACTCAAGAGACTTATGCTTAGGAGTGGAAGAAGTGGATGGATTATGTGCAGAATAAATATCAAACTAAGAAATATCAGATAGCTTTTAGCTGAATGTATTATGCAGGGATAGATTAACTGAATTTTATGAAGATATAAATAGTATACAGGGGATGGAGGGGTTTAAGTTTTACAAAATGTGATTTTGATTTGGATTTTATCTTGAGGAAGTCTTGGGGGGAAGGGAGGGTTAGGGAGGAGGGTTTGGGGGAGAAATTGGGGAGAAAATGTATTTGTAAAACTTTTTAAATAAATAAATAAAAAAAGAGTAGGGAAACTCAGTAAAATTGAAGTCGCCGGATTAATCTTGTAAGTATGAACTCAGAACTTCAATGTTGCCTTTATGCTAAGTAATTTTTATATTTAAATTAAGCAATCAATCCTATAAAAATAAAATAGTGTTGCATTACATCTGATATCAGGTTATTTGCTTGCCCCAATGTTTCACAATGCAGAATTGGTCATCCGATTTTGGTTTGGGAATAAAATTAGTCAGGTTTACTGCATACTTCTGCATGTATAACCTCCTGAAAAATTATGGAATTGCTGTGATAGCAATTTATTTATCTACTCTGTGAGTATGTAGGTAAGGGAACCTCAGAAACTTTTGATACATCAGGGACCAGGACATGGATCAGATCACTTTCTTTCCACTCTTCTATTTATCAGCAAGAGAATGATGCTGACTAGTTTTATATCAATCATCCATGTTTACTATGCTTAGAAAGTGGCAAAAGTGAAGATGAAGAGGGTCTAATTCATCCAACTGCTATGTTGGATGCAGAACTGAAAAATCTGGTGACACAGAAATCTGAGTAAGACTGAAATCTGCTTGCACATATGTTTTATGATACTAATTTGGACAATACTGTTGGATATTAAAGTTTTTCTTTCAATGAGTAAAATTGTGAACAGTTGCTTAAATTACAAATAGATGAAAGTGTCCTTTAATATTTTTGGGTAAAATGTCCATGTACTTTAAAGAGAGAAAAGGAGGAAGAAGGGGGTTTAATTATGACTCATGAAAATTAAGAATCAGACTTCTCACTATCATTATTCAGTTCCTATTTAATTATTGGTCTGTATTTATTTGCATATTTATTTAATAATAATAAAGCCAGCTGAGTGACCTTGGGCCTGTCACTCTCTCTTAGCCTAACTCACCTCACAGGGTTATTGCTGTGGGGGAAATAGAAAGAGGAAGGTGTGTTGGATATATTCATCATCTTGAGTAAAAATAAAAGTGGGATACAAATTCATCATATTATATCATATATGATAGCATATCACCATCAGTCAGTGGCAAAAGGCAGTTTTAATTGAATACTTTTACCTTGAGATGATATCCTTAGCATCATCAAACCCCAATATCTGGTCCTTGGGATAGGTGGACAAAAATACCAAATTCAATCTAAATATCTGGCTGACTGTGCAACAAACCATCATAATAAAAAAAAAGCCAAGCAGTAGTGGGTTTCAATTTCAGTTGCTACTGGTTCGCTCGTGGGTGTGCACGCATGATGCTTTTGCGTTGCAAAAACCATTGGCATTGACAAAAATCACCATCAGTCAATCGCAAAAGGCAGCTTTACTCAGAACAGCTTACATCCTAAATATAAAATAGCCTGATATTTTTAACATCATCAAACTTCTACAGCTGCCTATCCCAGTTCATTGACAGAAAATCTTGGACAACACTTAGAAAATCTGTGCATTTATCACACTTCCATCTGTCAATTTCAAAAAGCCACACTGCTTCGATTTACACATATAATATGTCATTACATTATGACATCAAAGAACTTAACTCTGTGCATGAAAGCCTATGCCAGCTAAAGAACATGTGATTTCCTGCTCACAGGGGTACAAGAATTCCACAATTCAACCATGAGCTACATACAGGTATATTCTCTTCTGTTGATCCTATTTGTTTAAATGTAGCACTTTTCTTAGTTGTTATTAAATATTTACTTTCTTCCCACTCTGTACAATTACTCATTTAACTTGCATTATGAAAACAACTGGTATCTTAGTCAGGAAGGAGGAATGACCTGGTAAACAAAGCATGCCATTTTTATTTAAGCTCTTTAATTTGAGGAAGCTGAAAAAAGTAGGGTTAAAGCAATCATCTTTAATTAGAGATTAAATAATACTGCTTTGAAACAAAAAAGGGTTGCAATCTATTTTCAAGATTGTCAGTTGCTTGAAAGTGTAAGGGATTTATTATGATGTCTTTAAAGTAATAATTTGCAGAGTTCAAGGATAGGAAAATACTATGATGGAAGTTGATATGGGCAAATACCAATTAAATACTTAAAACAGTTTTCTGTTATTCATTATGTGTATGTATTTTCTAATTATGCCTTTTGTTTAATAGCTCAAAGTATTTATGCTGCAATAATAGTTTTTATTTAAACATATTTTTCAAACAAGATAATAACTAGTACTGAGAAAAATTTTGTTAATACCTTTTTCAGAATAAGTCCAAGAGTGAATTATATAACTTATTTCCATTTTATACATTTAAATTATTTTTGTTTGTTTTTCCTGATAATTTTATCATGTAATTTATTAAGTCAGGACTACATTCATAAACATTGTTTCCCCATATGGACCAAATAATTGCAGACTCTTAAAATAAAGATTTTGAGAACTAGATCAAAATCAGTAAATACATTCAGAATGATAAATGTTTTATAAGCAATTAAATGGGCATGTATCAACAGCTGCAAATATAATATAAAACAGTATAATACCATATAAATTATATGGATGAATATATAAAATATTTTCTGCATTTGTTGTGAGGTAATATTAATCAGTTCTCCTTCATATGAGCTAAAATTCATAGGGAAAATGATTTTGAATGGCAAGATTTTCTATTTATCTAATAAAATTATTATGCTTATATGATGTCACAAACAACAGATCCAGGATGCAAATAAATTTCTACATGGAAGAAAGTTGTACTTCATATAAAATGGCATAAACGTTGATGAACAGAAAACATTTCTTTTGATTTTCTTTGACAGTTTTACACAATATTTTCCCTAATCTGATAGCTCTTTCTGGCATGACAAACTCATTTCCAAAATATGGGCGGAATGGAAATCTCACTGCCAGTTGTTTCCTAATTATGATAAAAATTTTCATCATGAAATGTCATATAAAATTTATATTCCTACAAAACTTTTTCTTACTAATGACAAGTGCTTATGCTGTGCAGTCAGAAATGTTTGAAACATATGGTGTGGATGCTTGCAAATAAATATAAATATAAAATCTGCAGCACTTTCCTTATAAAGTAATTTTCAACAGGTATTTGAAATTTGGGATTGTTATGTTTAATAGAAATTAAGCTTAGAGAAAATTGGGGAGCTGCTTCTTATATGCTCTCCTTTACGACTTACTGATATTTTCAGAACATTTATTCTTTTTTTGTTTGTGAACACTTAAACAATATAAACTTAAGCAGTATAAAAAGACAGGGAGCGGGAGACAGACAGACAGACAGAGAGAGAGAGAGAGAGAGAGGGAGAGAATAGTTAAGCCAAACATTCCTTCTCAGCCAGGGGTGGGTTCTACTTACTTTTACTACAGGTTCACAACGGGATCACGGGCACGCGCTCGCTTCACTCACATGCATACCTTGCTTCTGTGCATGCACAGATCGCTGATGAAGACATCCGGGGCAGTGGGCGGGGCCTCCGGCTGGTTTTACTACCAAATCTTGTGAACCGGTCCGAACCAGGAGCAACCCACCACTGCTCTCAGCCCTAAGAAGCAGGCAATGGTATACCACTTCCAGAAAAACTTGTCAAGAAAACTGTAGGAACTTGTTCAGGCAATTGCATGAGTCAAGACTGAATTGAGGGTATATATATGTTGTATAAAATCCCAGGTTTAACCAGTGATATTCTTCCCACTGATACTTTTAATACTTAATAACAGTCTGAAGCAACAGTTGCTTAGAGGTGGAGACCCTTTGAGAGCTGTATGCAACGAAATTTCATTTTAATGTATGCCAATTAGTGTACATTCAAAGTGGCAATAAAGTTATTCTAAGTTCATAACTATCCAGTGAGTATATATTGAGTCCAAACGTAATATTCAACACTGAATCTATCACATCTGATTAGTTTTTACATTTTAATCAGTGGTGGGTTGCTCCTGGTTCGGCCGAGCCGGTAGCGGTGACGCTATTACATCATCGAACTGGTTCTCTTTCTTCAGGAGCTGGGCCCTCCTGCCCGCCCCCGCATTATTCTGACCTTATATTTCTTTTTTTTCCGCCCAGCTGAGAGATGAGGCAGAGTGGATTGCTGCACCTCAGCTGGGCAGATTCGCAACACGCTTGCGCAAAGAGGCAATTGCGCATGAAGCGCGCGCACAAAGAGAACCGGTAGTAAAGCCGGTTAGAACCCACCCCTGATTTTAATGATACTAGGGAGAATAATGTACCACCCAATTTCCAAAACCAGAGACACTATTCATTTTTGTCTTTTTCTCAGTTTCAGAAATGGGTTGGTGTAGTGGTTAAGATGCCTGGTAAGAAAGTAGGAAATGGTGAGTCTTACTCCTCCTTCAGACATGGAAGCTGGCTGCAGGAAATAAATCATTATGCTCTTTATATTTGGAATTTAAGAGTCTACAGTTAATCAGGGATAAACCTGGAGATGGAAGTTAGAATTGCTATATTTACTCTCTAGTCAAGTGGTGATATGTCACTATATTTGGATACGAGAGACAAGAAAATTGTGTACCTCCATACTTTATTCCCTGAAGCCGACACTCCTCTTTTCTGAATGTAATAAAATATATTCTTTTTAAAAATATTTATTTAGAATACTGTTGCTATCTTTAGATTTCTAGTCTTATAAAAATGTTTTTTTTAAAAAATCAAACATTGTTTGCAAGGGGAAAATAGGAAATACGTCTTTTGAATGTTAAACATAGAGTATGGATTCTAATCATTTTCTCAACATTAGTGTGTTGTATTTTTTTAAATGACTTTTGTAAGCGTAAGTATTCTCCTCTCCAAGAAGTGCTTTGAATCCACTTATCTGGGTTTAACTTCCTACCTTGGTCTAAAATGCTTGATAGTGAATGTTGTAACTCAACATATAAGACTGACAGGACTTCCACAACCCATTCATCTTACTGGGAGGTAAAAGGAAAAAAGGTGATAAAAATGAAATAAATTCTATTGCACCATTTTCTGACTGTGTAGCATTAAGACAGGTGACCAGGGAAATCAGCCCTTTCTACTCCTTTGTGGGGAAACAGACCAATCTTATTGGAGAGGATAGAATATTTCCCCTACAGGAGAAATAGACTCAAACTTTAAAAAAAATAAAAAATAAAAGAGAATGTGATTTTTCCTCTTTTTAGCTGGAGGTAGTCTGATACATACACTAGCAAAGAAGAAACAGGGATGAAATGTTTATTTACCAGGGCCTTTCCTACTGTACTATGTATCAATTTCTCCTGAGATGAAATCTTCTAAAATTTCATATTACCTTTGAAAAAAACAAACTATTTTTGACATCAGGTATAGAACCATTTCATTTGGAAGTAGATGGTTAAAGGCAAAGCTGGGAATGTAACATGTTTTTCTTTTCTTTTCTAAAAGATAAAAGCCATTTGATGATAATGTGAAGGAGGTACAGAACAGTAAACTGATAATTTATCAGTAACACAGGCAATGCTCTTGAAGTATTTTTTCGCTATTTCCCTTATGCTTTACATTCAAAATAAATGTTTAGACTATTTATACGCATTTTAAAAACAATGTCAAATAGTTCTGTGAAAAATATACCATATTTATCTTATAATAGCTTCCTTTTTTATATTTGCATTATTTCACTAGTTTCCCTAGTGCTCAGAAATCCTTCGGTTAATGTCAAAGCAGCTATACAAGTTGAGCTGCTGCAGTTCTTCTGTTTTACTGAAGAATGGATTCAAGAGGGCACTTTTGCTAACATGATTTGTACAGACTTATTCTGATTTATGCAAAATAAAGGAATGGAAGGTGAAAATAATTGGCCTACTGTCTTGTTCCATTGGCATTGCTTCCATCACCAGTGGAAGAAAGTCTCCCAGTTTCAGAGGGGCAACCTTGATTCAGACATGGTGACATTTTTTTAAAATATAGATTGACCCATTGCAATATTTCCCTGTAAAATTATGCATTGTGGATTTGGAGAACAAAGTTTGGTAATTCATTGTGAGACATTTTCTAAAACGGTTGAGTTATTTCTTATTGTTAGTGGTTTTAAAGCTTAATATTTTAAGTATCTCTCTTTTCCCTTTCCCTTTTAGCTTCATTAGTACAAATACTTCTGGTTGTTGTTGTTGTTTTTCATCTTACATTGCTCAATGTAGTTTTAACCCAAATGATTACTCGTGTTTGGGCTTGATTGCTGCTTGTAAGAATCCAATTTCCTGTCAGTTATATCTGAGAGCTTGGATTATAGTCTTAGATAAAGAGTTTGGCACTGTATGTTCTTGTTGGAAGGCATGCCTAGGCTTTGCTAAAGCTGTTGAATGATTCTGTCTCTGTATAATTTGCATATCTGTCACTTTCGAGTATTACAATTTGGACTTTCTTTATATGTTACCCCGTTTGTATCTGTCTTTGCTTAACTGCATTGTCCCAAATGTTAATTTAATATTTGATGAATAAATTGGAACCGTTAGAATTAAGCATTCAGTTATGTTTTCTTTGCCACAAAAATAAGTATTTTCCAAGTTTTCTTAAACTGTATTTGAAGCTGCATACCTTAGCATATCTTTTACATCAGGACACTAATGCAAATCTGTAGGAGAGAATTTGCTGTTTTCACTATCATCCCTGGCCAGGAAATAAAGAGGTGCTAATATTTGCACATCCCCTAAAGAATATGTCGGAACTGCCAAGATTCCCTGGTTGTATAGATTGTCAAAGAAAAAAATAACTTCAGGAGGTTGCTTCTCTCTTTCTACCTACATTTATATATGTGTGTGGGGGATGGGACGGGACATGAACCTGAATTCTGATGGATGCATCCATATTGTTTTCTTAGCAACAGTACTACAATGATTTACTTTTGCTTCCAGGTTAATGCTTGGCTAGCCATTTTTCTACTTCATCCTTTTTTTTCCTTTTGAACAGTATTGGTTGGGTTGCAAGACTGAAGTTAGGGATTGTGTTTTTATTGAACCTTTTTCATCATTTTACAAAGTGTAGTCTTTTACATGGTTTAAGGTTTTAATAAATACACCTGGTTAGTCTCAACACTGTAAATTTATTCCAGGTTTCAAACAATCGTGAGCAAACAAACCAGGCAAATTGTGTGTCAAGAAGCAGCAAGAGTGATAAAGTTCAAAGATAAAAAGTTAAATCTCAAAGAAAAGTCAAGGCAGCTAGAAGTTCTAGAAGAGAAATCTACAGAGACCTTCATGGATTGGCATTGCTCCAACATAATTACGAAGCTTAAATTGCTTCCTAAATACCAATGGCCTCTGACTCATCTGAACTCACTGGGCCTAATAAGGCCTGACTTTCTTCAGCAGGTCATTCTTGTCAAGCCAAGCACTTTTCTGTTTGGCACTGTTTCTCTTTAGATATCAGTGTTTTTGACAGCAGGTTGGGAAAGCTCTGTTTCGGTCACATTCTGCTAGAACCAAGGCTGGAACAGTGGAAACAGTTGTTGGCTTGGTATCATGGTTGATCCCTGGCAGGTGCCCTGTTTCTAGGAGGCGTCTTCTGAATCTCTTCCTTATCTAAGGAGAGTTCTTGAGTCCGACAATGATAATGCAAGATGTTGTAGGACATTTGTAGAAAGTCAGCACCCACACACCCTCTTAGAAAATGAAAAATTGTGGGGAATATTAAAAAGGCAGGATAGAATATTTCCCCTAAAGGAGAAATGAAAAAAAAATCTTGAGGGAGGCAAAACCAGCACCAGTCTCCCTGTCCCAAGCAGAAACTGAGGAGGTCAGTTTATAGAAATGCAGATTTGGTAATCCATTCAGAAAGACTGGGCCAGACAGAAACTCCAGATAAACAATTATGTTGACAAGATTAACTCAAACACCTAGGATTTGCATTTTCCCTTCTGCCTATAGAGCTAGTCATGACCCCATAGAAATCTGTCAACATCCATTAGAATATTAAAGGACATATTCTTACACAGGAACAGGAAGCTCAAATACAAAGCCCAAAGAAGATATAAAACCAGGGGTGAAATCCAGCTGGTTCTGACAGCTTCTGGAGAACCGGTAGTGGAAATTTTGAGCAGTTCAGAGTACCGGCAAATACCCCCTCTTGCTGGCCCCAAAGTGGGATGGGAATAGAGATTTTGCAATAACCTTCCCCCAGGAGTGGGGAGGGAATGGAGATTTTGCAGTATCCTTCCACTGCCATACCCACCAAGCTACACCCACCATACCACACCATGCCCACCAAGCCACTCCCACAGAACTGGTAGTAAAACAAATTGGATTTCACCACTGTATAAAACCCACCCACTCTCAACTCCATTTTGTCAGCTGTCCCAGAATCACATGCTGTTGGTGGTTCTGTTCATCAATAAACCAACTTTCTTTCCAATCAGCCTCTATTTTATTCCCGGCTTGGAACTGGAACTGGATTTTTCTTCCAACACGTTCTGGGTAATAATGCTATTGACAAACAAAATCTACCAGGTACCCCCATAGTATTAGTTCTGGAAAAATATCTTGCTACATTATCTGACACTGTCACCATGATTCCTTAAACTCTCTGTGGTCTCTAGTGTCTACCTTTTAAATAGATGTTGATAGGTCCAGCAAATTTACACTTCTGATTTCTGTTGAGGTCCTTGACATACAACTATTTTAAATAATGGGATTATTAGTATAATGGGATTTATTGGATAGGTAAATTAAATGCATCTGTTGTAACTTTATATTATGCTATACTATACTTATACTAACTCATAGTATTATTAACAGAGTTGGTTTCCAGTAGTTTTCTCATATATTTCTCTGTTGTCATACTTTAAAATTTCAGTTTGAGATTTTTATGAATATTTAGGGATTATATTATGATTTAAAATGTCCAAAAACTCTTGTATACAATAATATGGAATTGAAAGTGAAATCATGATATATGCTGCTGTAATAAATATATATTTTAGTGTTATGAGTGTATGCACATGTATGAAGGTCATAGTTCTTAAATAGAAATAGAAAACGTGTGAGTTTATCAGATATATTTTATTACGTTTACATTTATTATTTGCCATTTGTGAGGCTGCCCTGATGTAAGGTTTTTGTCTGATACGGAATCTTTAATCATTTTTCTCCCTGCAAGTTTTGATGTAGTTAGAATACAAGTCCTACCATGCTTTGCGGGAAAAGATGGTCGGGGCGATTTTAATAAGATGAATTTAGTACATCGGTTTCATTTCATGCTGGGTTGGAAGAGAAGCAATATATTACTTCGTACATCATTTTGGAATTCCTAAAAGACTTGTATCAAGGCAGAAAGCGAACAGGGTAAAAATGTTATTTTTCCTATAGTTCTAAAAGAATGTGCTGTAAGGTTGGCTATTTGGAAATATAATTTTGGTTTCTTTTGCTTTTTTCCCCCACAGCTAATTCAAGTCTTCTTGGAGGAGGTGGTGGTAAGTTTTTTTTTTTTTTGCCTCTTATGTATTGAAAAAAATAATCTATATTTAAGATTAAATGTTTGAACCACTGTTGGACAATTGCTGCCTAATATGTAAATTCTAAGCATCTGCAATTTTTAATAATGTAAATAATTGTATTTATTTTCTTGGGCTACCAAATCTGGCATTGCTATTTAATAAAGGATTAGATTTTAAATTTTCATGATCTGATTAAATTCCACCATGATTGTAAAGTGATTACAACTATCAGGTTTTATAGTCTGAAAGAAGAGCTGGGTTTTGGAGAGAAAGTGAGGAGACAGAATTTAAGAGTGTTGAGATGACAGGCTGCTGCTAAATTAGATGTACAGTGAATAAAAATATATCTAAATTTCAGTTTTCTGAATACTGATCTATTGAGACACTACATACTTGTAGAGTAATTTACTAAATTTAATGCCATTCCAATTGTTCAGAAAAATAGTAATATTCCCTTCCTTTCCCCTTCCTTTTTCTTTTTTTTTAAAGAAACCAATCATTGTGTTTTTCATTTTATAGCTTTCAAAACTGTTGAAGCAGTTTAGCAAAAAGAATAACATGAAGATGATTTTTGGCATCTCTGTTGCTCATTTTACTCCGATAAAAAAATAAAAGGAGAAGGGAGGAGGAGGAGGTCTTCCTGTTGGATATCTTTCAAATGCTGTTGTCAGATATCTAAGCATATTTTCTGGCTATTGTTGAGAGGGGTCTGGAGATCTCAGTTTATTTCTCTGAATGAAAATGAAACAATTTAAACTGTTTGATGTGTTGAGAGTCAGAATCAATCTGTGCACTGTCTTAATCTGACTGGCAGTATTTTGCAATTCTTATTTTTGGAGCAAACATGTATTTGGTTTTATTCCTGCACAGAATTGTTAAGTCATGGAATAGTTATTTTACATATCCGATCATTTTATTTGATGAAGTTACTATCATTGTTATTAATTGGAAGAAAAATATTATAGAGCTTGTTTGCATGACGTACTGCCCTGAAATCAACTTTAGAAAAAGAAAAGGGAATAAATGACCCTGGGATAATTGTGGGATAAGCCATTTCCATATGACTGTGCATTGTATAGCAAATTCTTCCAATTTTTACAAGAAATCTCCGATCTAGTTTTGTTATCGAATCCTTTGGTATATTTCAGTTTGAAATATGCAAAAACAACCAGTCAACAGACCAATTGGAAGGAAGGGATACTCATGAAAACTTAATGTCTTTTAAATCTGAATAGGCAGGATTTTTAAAAAATCAAACACCTAGAATATGGTGAACAATTTGATGTTCAGAAATAAAGCTGGGTGACATATTTGTTCCATGGCTTTGGAAGCCATATTAGTACCGGAAGCTTCCACGCTGCCACCTTCTTGTGTATGGGAAAGTAGGAGGGGGGATTTAGTAGAGGGAATGTAGTTAGATAAAATAGCATTCTTGTTTTCGGTCAAGGTCATGAAGTCCTGCAACTAGAGAAGGAGTGGTTGGAGTGATATCTCAAGATGGGACGGATGGTGATTGGACAATATGATGGACTGATGGGTGCAGGGGATGGATTTGGGGATTTTGATTTACCGAGGGAAAACCCGGAATTGTCAGATTTGGGTTTTCCCAGATGTGCCAGTATTCTAATAAATGGAATTTTGAGAAAATGCTTGCCTCGGAGGTTTTAATTGGAGTTGGGGTTTTCTGGAACACTGACACTGGGTAACAAAAAGTGGAAGTAACAGTGCAGCTTTTAAAACTCACTTGGCTCAAATGCTAATTTTTTCCCATCAGAATTTATTCCATTGGTCCCGACAGACCAATTTTAATCTTCATGGCAACAAGGAATTCTGAAGAAACATATCCATTATGACTTGCACTTGAGCAACTACTCCATTTGGAATGTACTCAGGCCAGAAGAATTATTAGAGAAAGGGTCCTAGATCTAGAATTTTAGAATAAGGTCAGCCATATTCCAGCCATTGCTAGCTCATATAATTAGATCCAAATGGGAACCGGGCAAATATTTAATTACCTTAGCATCCCATGTAGAACAATGAGCCTTTTCAGAGCCAGGTTTGATGTGCTACTCCCCACAGCTCTTAATGGGAGATTTACAGAGTCTCAGGCATATAAGACCATGTCTGCATAGAAATTTTGAAGGTGGGGTGTGTGTGGAAATAGCGAGCTGATGAATCTCTGAGGAGTGGAGACACTGTTCAGGTGAAGACTGTGATTGCATGGTGTGCTCAGATCAACAGAACTTTTCTGGATAGGGAAAAGCCTAGGGATTGTCCACGTGTTCTCTAGAAGACTTATTCTCATGAGGAAACCTGCAGGAGCTAGAGAACTTCTCAGCCTCAGGTGGGGCCTGCTTTAAAGTCACTGGCATAATCCAAACCCCACTTTTGGAATATAATTATTTTTTCAGCTACAGAAATCTTCCAAACTGCAGAGCAACTACATCACCTAGTGAGTGTTCCTACGATTTGGGACAAGATTAAAGTGAAATATAATTATAAGGATTTAAAACTAATCTAAAGTGATAAACTTGTGTAGAGTTTAAATTATAAAAATTTAAAATAGATTAAGGATTAGTTAAATTTGGCATATTGTTTACTTTAAAGTATTTTGGAAATAATTAAATAAATTAAACATCTAGCCGCATAGCATTAACATAAGAAATGAAAAGTTAAGTTAATGTACTTAGTACTAATGTACTAATGTACTAAGAAATACATTTTGGGCATCTTGTCAGGAGGAAGGCAGGAAACCAGGTTCTACAACAATATCTTAATAGTAAACTAAGGATTAATAAGAACAGAATACTGCGCGAAAGAAAATAATATAAAATTGACTTGTTTAATCAGGGATAAGATAATAAGTACTTTACAAAAATTGGAAACCCTTTATGGACTTTATGCTGAAACTGTTGATGGTTTCTGAATTTGCCAATTAAAAATGGATTGAATATGTGTAGAAGTGAACTGTGTGATGTAATCTTAATGTGGGGAGGAGTGATACTAATTCTGTAACAGCTACAAAGAAGTTTGGAAGAGTTTCTTTAAGTCAGGGCTGCCAAACTCCCGGCCTGCGGGCTGGATGCGTCACATGCTGGCCATGACCACGCCCAGTTTAGCAAAGGGGGAAAAAGTCCCGATGCATCACGTGATGCCGCCGTGTTTAAGGTGACACCCCTGCTTTAAGTATTTTTTTCTTTTGTACATTTTTCTCTTTCATTTCTCTTTCCCCCCCTTTAATTCCTCTTTTTTTTAATCAGATATATATTTTGTTCATGTTTATTTTTATTCATGTAAAAATCTTTAATAAAAATGACATTAAAAATATTCTTGTTTGCTAGTACTATTAAGGCCACTACACCTGTTCTTTAACACTATCCCTATCAATGCAATCGAAAACTTTCATTCTTCTGTTATTTGACATGTGTAGCATTAACATACCATAATGAAAGTTTTTTTCTTGATTTTCTCTCAGATGAACTATTTACTATAGAATATACAATGTGACTAGATTTGGCTTGGCAGCAGTTAAAATTTATTTAGTAGCAGTTAGAATTCACAAACAGATAAATCGTACTGAACATAGATAAACTTACTAAAAAAATCCTATTTCATTTTGCCTATATCTTTATTTGTTTTGTTATGTCTTTCAGAGGTTACCCTTCAGTCTATAGTCTTATTTTTAATATTACAAATTTTAAACAGATATGCTAGGATTCTAATTTTATATAGTCCCGATATAGCCAGCTGACGCCATCGCTGGCTATTGGGGGCGAATTACTCGCCCCCACGGAGAGGGCTTGCAACTTGGGCGTCCTCCTGGACGCACGGCTGTCTCTAGAAGATCATTTGACGGCCGTGGCCAGGGGGGCTTTTTATCAGGTTCGCCTGATACGCCAGTTGCGCCCCTTTCTAGATCGGGACTCTCTACGCACAGTCACTCAGGCACTAGTCACTTCCCGCCTGGACTACTGCAATGCTCTCTACATGGGGCTCCCCCTGGGGTGCACCCGGAGGCTCCAGCTGGTCCAGAACGCGGCCGTGCGGGGGATTATGGGGGCGACGAGGCGCTCCCATGTGACACCTCTCCTGCGCGAGCTGCACTGGCTCCCGGTGGTCTTCCGGGTGCGCTTCAAGGTGTTGGTGACCACCTTTAAAGCGCTCCATGGCTTAGGGCCGGGGTACTTACGAGACCGCCTTCTGCCACCAATAGCCTCCCACCGGCCAGTACGCTCGCACAGAGTGGGCCTCCTCAGGGTGCCGTCCGCCAGACAATGTCGGCTGGCGACCCCCAGGGGGAGAGCCTTCTCTGTGACGGCGCCTACCCTCTGGAACAACCTTCCCCCAGAGTTACGGATAATAACAGACCTCCGGATTTTTCGTCGGGCCCTGAAAACTTATTTATTTCAACTAGCTGGGCTGGCTTGAGCTAAATTTTAAATTGATTTTAAATTGGGTTGTTTTAATTACGGCCAAAATATTTAATTATTTTAATACTGTTTTTAAATTTTGTATGCTCTGTTTTTACTTAGGCTGTGCACCGCCCTGAGTCCTATTGGAGAAGGGCGGTATAGAAATTTAATTAAATAAATAAATAATAAAAATAAATAGTAATATATTGAAATAGGTGTAATTTTTCTTGCTTTTATTCTATGCTGCACTAATGACCAAAATAAACATTTGATTGATTGGATTGAATTGAGTTGTATTGTTCATAATTATTCATAACCTGAATAGACACAAATTACATAACTTGTATAGATAATATAAACAACATAAATAATATGTAACTCACTGGGTTTCTTTCAAATACAATAGATATGTCTTGAAGTTTGATCAGATATTATACCTGAAAACGTGTAAACTGAGGGCGTTAAATTAAGAGTTTAGTGCACACAAGATGAATAAGGGAGAGGGAAAAGGTGATTTAAAATATATCTATACTTTATATTGGAAGAACATTATAGTTGTGGCTTGCTATAGTTATGGTGTTGGAGTGTGCATGTCTATAAATGTACATAGATCTATGTATAGCTACAGTATATCTATTTCTGTATAGCTATATACTTTTATTTCAAAGTGTTTAAAATTCCTCCTGCCTTTTTGATAGTTATGTGATGAGTCTTCATTTTTGCATTTTAAGTGTGGTAAATTGAATTTTATTCCACTGAGAGTGGAATTGGATTTGCAGAAATACTTAATTCTTTCATCTTGTTAAAGAGCACTTCAGTCATTATCCATAAATGCTGATGATTTCTACTTGGTACAAGGCTTTGTCGAAATTTTCTAGTTCAATAGCAATCCTCAGCTCCCCTTTGAGGCAGTTTCCCCTCCATTTAAAAGCCGAAACTGAAAACATTTTTCCTAGCCAGAAGTGCCTCTGGTAAAGAAACACTATCTGAAGATAAAAATTATATGTTTTGTGGTTGGAAGAATCAACATCTTACCCCACACCCATTTTAGACCATTTCAGGAAAACGTATCTTCTTTCTCCTTTCAAACTGGTGTTCATCTTTATCATGTTTCTTGTTAATAAAAGTAACCAAATATATTTCCCATAGAATGGAATGGAATGGAATGGAATGGAATGGAATGGAATGGAATAGAATAGAATAGAATAGAATAGAATAGAATAGAATAGAATAGAATAGAATAGAATAGAATAGAATAGAATAGAATAGAATAGAATAGAATAGAATTCTTTATTGGCCAAGTGTGATTGGACACACAAGGAATTTGTTTTGGTGCATATGCTCTCGGAGTGCATAAAAGAAAAGATACATTCATCAAGAATCATAAGGTACAACACTTAATGATAGTCATAGGGAAACAGTCAATATAAATCTAAAGGATACCAGTAACAAGGTTACAGTTATACATTTCCCTTGATAGATATTAAAGATATCAGAATCAAAACTCCACAAATATAATCCGCATTGAAAAGATTCAAAAAGATTCTTTGCAGTAATATAAAATACAGACGGATGTTTGTCCAATCACCTTTTCAGCAATTTACCTATATATTGGTTCTCATCTGACTGGGGGCAAAACTTTGGAACACTGTTGGGGCATCGTCTTAGTGGCTGAAAATAACCGTTACTCATAATTAAGAATCAATATTATATATCATGGGAGAAATGGTACAAATGGCTTGAAAACAGAAAAATAAAATAGATTCAGATATAATAGAATTTGATGAAATAAAATGCATAGAGTATAAGAACTGAGTAGCGATATGTTGTGTAAAAGGTCACAGTTCTGCACAAAAATTTTCTTCTTTGTATTTTTGTACTTATGTTTTTGTTTTTTGTTTGTTTAAAAATTAATAAAATATGTTTTTTTTTAAACAAAAGAATCAATATATAAGGATTGGGGGATGCGGTGGTTAGCAGTTAAGACATTGGGCTTGTCAACTGGAAGATCGACAATTCGAGACCCAAGCACCACGCAGTGGGGTGAACTCCTGTTTCTGCCTCAGCCCTTGCCAACCTAGCAATTCTAAAACATGCAAATGCAAGTAGATAAATAGGTATCACTTCGGTGGGAAGGTAACAGTGTTCCATGCACCTTCTTGTATAGTC
The DNA here is from genome assembly GCF_059756535.1 of Pantherophis guttatus. Classification (NCBI taxonomy): domain Eukaryota; kingdom Metazoa; phylum Chordata; class Lepidosauria; order Squamata; family Colubridae; genus Pantherophis; species Pantherophis guttatus. The sequence goes on along the minus strand of NC_142063.1, from coordinate 197,031,063 downwards.
ATGCTGGCTACTTGACCCAGACATGTATTCAGACAACACTGGTTCCCTGTACTAGAAAACAGAGATGACACTGCCTCCTAGACATGACTGGATAGGGGAAATCTTTATACTTTATAGAAGGATTGATGCCAAACCATGTATAAGAGTCATATTTAGCTAAATATGCACGTCTTTTTAGCTCTCACCACATCTCTTTTTGTCAGATGACATTAGACTGATACATTGTATCATTCTCTGAAACTACAATATTGTTTTACAGTACTGAGTTTATACACTACAAAGCAAAACTGAAATTCTGTTTACAGTAGGTAGTCTGAAAAATTGACCCCTTTGATATTTAAAATGGGAATGATGTAAGTATATTTTAAGTTTAATATATTATTAGAAGACAAGGGTAAGTGAAAATACTATATTTTGGTTGGATTATTTCAGCCTGTAAAAAGTTGCATTGTTATTGTATATTGTCTCTCTCCTAATATATTTGTTAAAAAACTGAAATTTTAAGTCTTGATTATGCTTAATATAGTAGCATATCCTTCATCCTTTGGAGTAAGCAGCATAGTGCAAAGTAGAGAAATGGAATAAGAATTTAGTGAGATAAAGAAATTAAATGTATCAAATAAGCAAAGAAAATGAAAATTAGCTAAATGTGATTTACAACACCACAATTCATGATGTCTTTCCATATTTATTTTAAGTATCTATACGTATGGGGACATTTGTGGAAAACTTATGGGGGCAATGTCAGTGGTGGGTTACCCCCGGTTTGGACCACTTCGCAAGAACCGGTAATAAAACCAGCGGGAGGCCCCACCTGCCGTCCCGGATGTCGTTATCAGTGAACTGTGCATGCACAGAAGCAAGGCGTGTGCGCAATCCCGTTGCGAACCGGTGGTAAAAGTAAGCAGAACCCACACCTGGGTAATGTGTATATTCTTTTAGCCTCTGATGAAGCCTTATTTTACCTATAATTGAAGAGAGAAGTAGGCATTCAACATGTCTTATACTGCACATTATATAATACGTAACAACTTATATAATTTATTATTGTATTGATTGATTTTTTTTGTTGATCTGCTTTGAAATACTGTGATGTAATCCATATAGTAAAATTCAGTATAAATAAAACTGACTGTTACTAATGAACTATTACTATTTTTTTCCTTATAATTTAAGCTAAAGCACAATAATTCATTTGGTTTAATTTTTGTTATACAAAGAAAGGGGAAAAATGCAATGCTTTTAGGCCCACAAATTAGTAATGATTACCAATATATTTACAGATGGTCTTCAATTTATGACTTGTCATTTATGACTTGTCACAATGCCAGGCATGAAAAAACTAGGTCCACATAAAAAGGTCCAATTAAATTGATTTATTGCTATAAAGCTTATGCATAGGAATCTTCTCAACTATTGGTTACCACCTGTTTGGAGTTAGATACAGGGAACAGAATTGAAAGTGGGGGGTTGAACTTAGTATGTTTATGGCTACATAGGGATTCTAGCTAATCCTTCTTTTAACTCCATCCCCTGAAATTGCTACTCTTTCTTCATCATTTGAATTTACAATGGACATCCCCAGGCTTACTTACAACCTGAGTTCTCTTACTGACCATTACATCTGCTTAACGACCATGGTGATTCACTTGAGGACCACACAAAAAAGGTCATAAAACAGGGCATGGACACATGGTGACCTGCTTAATGATCAGCATGATTTAACAAACCTAATTCTGGGCTCAATTATAGTCGTAAGTTAAAGATTACCTGTAATTGTTTTCAATGTATTGCAAATTATATCAATGCAATTAATGTATTACAAATTATACTATTTGGATAAGAATTGGAGTGATAGCAATATATTTTAATAAAGTGCCTTAAAAAACCCTCATGTCTGTTTCCACTATTATACTATTCTTGGTTACTAAAAAGTAAGAATGACTTTCGTTATCTACAAGTGAGCTATTTCAAGGTGAAGGCTATTGACAGAGGTTACATAGACCCATATTTCATTTTGTTCACTATTGGTAAATTAAATTAAGCTACTCTCATACTGCATAATCAAATTTATAATCATATAAACAATTAATAAATAATCATATGTGATTGGATATGCACAAAATCTATTTTGTGTTCTTTGCACTCTGAAGCTGTGTATTTATTAGTGCTGTGCAGCATTTTAGGCTTGAAGGGCGGGGAAGATGCTTTCAACCACATGTAAACATCTGCAGGGTTCCACTTAAAACCAATGCATCTTTCTCCACACTAGAATATGAAGCACACTATAGCTCTAACATTTTGTTTCTTTTCTTAAAACTGCCCTGCATATGGGTGCACGTCTGGAAAAGTCGTGGTGGGTATCTTTAGCCTGGCAAGGCAATCCAGACAAGAAGCATATCTATGAGTAGTCACTGCATCTTTATTGTAAGCTTAAATTAATAGTCTATTTCCCCCCTCCTTTTCTTTACTCTCTGGAAAACTAGGGAAGGTCCATTCTAAAATGCTTCCCATATCCTCTCTCCTTCTGTGGGTTGAAACATCTTTTACACATTAGTTGTCCAGTCTGTGGCTTTTCCTCCCTCTCCCAGGGTTATTCCCAGATGTATTTTTCTTACACATACTTCACAGTAATTGGAACATGTTAACTGTATTTAATTTGGTTAACTTTAAATAATAGGAAATCTCTTTTAATTTTGTCCTGACCCCATTTACTATGTTTTGGAATGTAGCCTCCAGTATGCCAATTGGAAGCCAAGTATAATTTATATTCCATAAAAAAATTGTCAGTTTGAAAAAGGGTTGCCTGATTCTGGTTCCTCTTACTCATGCTTGATCTGTTTTTTGTTTTGCTATGATAACCATCCCTGCACAATGCATCTCATGTCCAACAATTAAAAGCTTTGATGGAAGTTCAGACATAGCTTCAGCAAAGTTTTCTTGATAAAGGCACTTCTACATTGCCATCTTTTCTGCTTCCCAACTGTTTCTTCAGAAACAGTTTGAAGATAATTTGCCATCATCTTTCCCATTACTGTCTTTGTAACATTTTCTTCTCTACCACTCTCTGCAAAAAGGAAGCAAAATAAACTGCCTGCACATGTCCATACCTTCTATCTGCAGATTCAGTACATTTTGGCTGCATCCAAAAACTGCCGTGCGGTGGAACTATAAGGTTATCAACCCATTTCACTTTTGAAGCCTTGGAGACAAAAGTCGAAACGAGGCCAATTGTTGGAAATGTGGCCACGGTCAAGGCACCTTCTTCCACATGTGGTGGACATGCCCGGAAGCGAAAGGATATTGGAATAAGATCAGGAAGTGGTTATATGAAATAATTGGCGAAGATATTGAATTAACACCAGAGATATTTCTCCTGGGAATAGTAAAGAAGCCATATGGAAAGGAAAAGATACATTTAATGATTCACATGATTACAGCGGCCAGATTGGCATACGCACAGTACTGGAAAGAGAAAACTCAACCACCAGAAGAGCTCACAATTAGGAAAACACTGGAGTGCGCAGAGATGACTAAATTAACCCATGAATTAAATGATGACGAGAAGTCAGTTTACTATATTGTGTGGGAAAGGTGGTACAAGTGGATGCATGACAAAATGAAAGAAAGACTTAAAGGTGTGTTAAATAATGGTTAAAAGTGATTTGAAATATCACCAAGTATTATTTATGTAAATAGTTAAAACACTGCACATCCGATATTAACTGAAAATGACATTACATTTATGTTTTTTATGTTTTGTGTGTATGTTTTTCTTTTTCTCTGTTTGTAAAAAATCTTAATAAAGTTTCTATAAAAAAAAAAAAAGTCGAAACGAGGAAGGAATGTCCACAAGCTCCACAGTGCTGAAACATTTCAAAGAAGGTTTACTGTAGTTTCAAATATATCACATCAAGGCCAAAAATATGTACTGTATATTCAGTTGTCAAATTTTGCCCACAGTGTGGGGTCAAGGAGGTCCAGAGCTGGTCACAAACTGATGCAGTGTTCTTGTAAAAGTGCACTTTGTAAAGGATGGTCTAGAAAGGCAGCAATCAGCAGTTCCAAGCTAGAGAGAGCTGATATGTAAATAATTCAGCTGTATCAGAGTCTCCAGAGTAACCAAGTATTTTTCAAATCACAAAGATGGGAGGAAATAGTTTTAAGAGTTTAAAACTCTGGACCATATACCTGTATAAAGACTCTGGTTTATTGGTCCTGCAGAGGACAATAATCTCTCTCTCTCTGTCTGTCTCTGTATGTAATAATATCTAGTCTAATTGTAAGCCTGAACAAGGGATTAAACATCTGGAGAGCCAAGATTTACTGTGAAGCCATGATTTGCAGTGTAAAACAGAATCGTTATACATCCTATAATGTAAGACTGTTTACTGAATAAATGCACATACATATGTGCATACATACATACATATGCTTCCTATAAGCAGTGATGGTGCTTATTTATTGTGAAGAGTTGTTTAATACCTGTTTCTGTTAACATGCTAAATATTCGGTTTGGATTCAGTAGAAACTTCTGCTTACGCAAAGCATTTTTGCTCACACGTTGAAAGCTCTTGCAGTGTATCATGGGAAAAAAAATTAGGATGTAACCTTAGAGAGAAGGGAGGGATAACATAAATGTACTTATAACTGCTGTTAAGAAGATCGAAAACAACTTCTTTATTATTATTTTTTTGGATACTTATATACTTGCATTATGGCTTGTAGGGATTGTACTTACTTTCATATGGTTCCTAGTTATAAGAGTGATTCCATAATTTATGGGAGTCTTTCCATGGTTTCCATGGTTGGTTTACTGTATCAACTGGGATTTCTCTCAAATAATTGAGGAAGAGGAAGCCATGGCTTTTGACTCTCCTTATTAATTTCAAGTTTATACATGAAGTTTCACTGTACCATTTTTTCATATTTCAGGCCAAAGAAATTTCAGCCCATATTGATTATGAAAGAATTTGAATTTTTTAGGGGCAAATTTTTAAGGTTTTAAAAACTTTAATTTACCATCTGATTGATTGGGCTTTTCCTGTGGATAGTTTAATATGCACGTCTTAACCCTCTGCAAATCAGTTGCTCACATATACCTATAATTTCTATAAATGAGTAGGCTGCACAAAATAATTGACTTGTAGACAAGAAGGGATGGGAAGAGAAGAGAAGAAAAACAAGTAATACTTTCCCCCCCCCTGAACTCTATATGCGTGTTAAAGTTTGTCAGACTCCAGTAGAAAGAATCAAATATATATCATGGGCCTTTGATAAGCTTTATTACCTGCCTAAGGAAGAAAACTCAGTAACTGAAGATTTCCCATAACAGCAGGCCTTGTGAACTGTGCAGCAAATTATACTCACATTATGTGTCAGAAAGCCCTGAAATAAATTCCTGACCAAGTAGAAATGTTGTCTCCTCTATCAGTAAGTTTTGGGGAGTCTATGCCTTTAGGTCTTTTCACACATTTGTATAAGAAAGTGTACTCTCCTGAACATTTCTGAAATTCAGTATTCATGCCTGTGAAATTCAGTGCTGTTAGGGGAATCTGTCTTTTCTTTTATTTGTACAAATAAGTGACTGTAGAATCAAATTATGCTGTTCTTGAAAGTTAGTCTTTCTTCTACACTGTTGCTTGAAAACCCAACTTACTTTTCAGAAAAGAAATTTTGTATTCCTCAGATAGAGCTGGTGTAATAATTGATCTCAAGCAATCAGTTGAACAATATGAAATGGTATTTCACTCGAAGTTCCCCTGCTAATGTTCTTTTTATTTCAGAAATACATGGAAAGGAGTACAGGCCCTGAGAAGTCACAGTACTTGAAAACACTCTCTGATGGTAGTAATTTCAATATGAGCTTTCTGGCATTTTGTCTGGCTTACAACTTTTCCTCTGGGGAAATGTGGCTGGCCTAGTGTTCTGAACATCTTTAACGTGTATTGGATGACATCTCTTGAAGAGTGTGTCTTTAACATTTGTTGTTAGAGATAAGGAGCAACCACTTCTGGTACTTCTGGGGGAATTTGCATGATTGTTGTATCTGAATGTTATTATTTATCCTGGAGTTTCTGAGGATTCTTAACTTATATCATGCCCCCCCCCACTCCTGTTGGAAGAAACATCCTTCTAGGTTCTGCTCCAAGTGGGGAAACAGACACTGGAAACATGGAGACTGCTTGGAAAGATGGTTTAATGGTGGACAGGATCACATGGCTTGAGTTCCTGAACAGAAAAGGGGCAGATACAGTAAATCCTCGGGTTTTTATGCTCTCTCTGGCTCTGCATTTCTTGGGGCCCCAAAAGAGTATCCTGATTGGTTGTCAGACTCCCAGGGGGGTTGGGGTCTTAGCTAGCCTTGCTGTCTGATGGTCACATGTGCTTCCCAGGTCACATGTGGTGAGTTTCTGCTGCTATTGTATAGAGGGCTAATCCTATCTTTGTTGGATCTTTGGCAATTCCTACTTTGGCTCTGCCTGAAGGAGGTAGATCTTTGTTATGTAGAATAGACTGGCCCAAGCCTTAATGGCCCATTGACAAAGGTTGAGGGCAGGAAGATGGGAGCTGCTTCAAAACATGCTTATCCCAGGGAAATATAATATTCTGCCTTTTTCATATTTCCTAAAATATATTTCATTCTTCCAGGAAAGGGATGGGTGCTAACTTCCTACACTCCATTGTACTGGGTGGCATAATAGCCAAACAAGATAACCATGTTTCATGTCTGAAATCAGAATGCTGCAATTATGGCCTGTGTTCTTCTAATCTTCACAGATTATCTTGAGGTCCAACCATTTGGCTACAGTGGAACTTGTTTTGTTTGTTGTGTTTAGTTTTGCAAAACCTCTCTCTTGACTAGGCAATATAACCGTAGTTAAATTTTATCATTTTTCCCCCTCCAAAGTGTACAAATTTGGGTATCTATCTTTTTAAATAAAAGTAACTATTAGCAAACAACAGCAAAAGCAAAGGACCTCAATGGAGCAAAAAGAGGTGTTTACAGAAAAGACTAAGGCTCCATATTTTAAAACTGTATGTATGTATGTATGTATGTATGTACGTACGTACGTACGTATGTATGTATGTATGTATGTATGTATGTATGTATATCCTGCCATTATTTTACCAAGCTATATCACAGGTGAACTTATTTACTTTGTTGTTACACTGTGATATAGGTCTTTTCCTTTCTTTTTTGGCCTTTTCATTTTTTATCTTAAAAAACTATAGGGAAAGAGTAAAAAGCCAATGGGCTAAGTACATCTTTACTTGGAATTTCTAAAGCAGTAATTTTGTCTTCTTCTTCTTCTTCTTCTTTTTTTTTTTTAGTTTTAATCAAATATTTACTATTTCTTCTAAAAACCTTTAAAACAATTTTGAAGTGTTTTTATATCTAGGTTTTCCCATAGTCAGGGTTTATTTTATATATACAAATGTCTATGTGTATACATACATATATACATACACAAGTACATGCAATTTAATTGTGTTATTTTAATATGTTAATTTTTTTCAATGTTTTGTTAGAAAAAAAAGTATCTTTTTGGTTATTCTTTTCACTATAAAACTTACATATTTAAAATATTTTTATTTTAAATGTTAACATTGTGCAGTATCATGGAATGTTAAAGGTTAAGAGATTTTATTTTTTAAAAAATTGAACTTGTTGAAGCCTCTAAAATTGGGACCTTTCCTTTCCTTTCCTTTCCTTTCCTTTCCTTTCCTTTCCTTTCCTTTCCTTTCCTTTCCTTTCCTTTCCTTTCCTTTCCTTTCCTTTCCTTTCCTTTCCTTCCCTTCCCTTCCCTTCCCTTCCCCTTCCCCTTCCCCTTCCCCTTCCCCTTTCTCTTGGAAATGAATGGAACAGTTATATATATATGTGGAAATTTTGAAATATTCAGAGGAGTAATAATACTAAGACACCTTCCAATTTATAGTTGAGAAATATTTGGGTATTTTTTTATTATTGTATACCTTTGGTGGTTAATGATGGAAATAGATAGCTTAAGTAGTCCATTTAGAGGAAAAACAGACATTTTATACAATTTTTAATGAATCTTTTTTTGCTAATAAATAGACAAAATTATTGGTAGGGGTTTTAATTTAATCTTCTATCTATCATTGGTCTGGAATAAAATTCATAAATTACTATCAGACTTAGATTTTCCGTGCTTATATTCAGAAATCTGAGGTCCTCCCTCCCTCCCTCCCTCCCTCCCTCCCTCTCTCTCTCTCTCTCCCTCCCTCCCTCCCTCTCTCTCTCTCATCAATAATGGTAAAACTATACTGATGGATTTTTACATGTGAGGGTTTTCTGGACATACTTACAGTTATAAATTAACTTTCAGCTGATAGAGTTCTGTTCACATTTACACTTTAAAATATACCTATTGAGTACCTGAATGGAATTTTAACAGAAATCTTCCAAGGATTTTTTACGCTCATCCAAGGGATTTATCTTCATCTTCAACTTTAATTTATAGAAAATATTGGATAAGATTAAATCAATGAAAACCAGGAAACTCTTGGCTGGGCAGCTTTCCTATTGAATGGTATTAAAGTAAGATAAGGAAAGTCTGATTATTGTTAGAAATAAATAATAAGTTTTTTGAGAAAGGGTCCCTACCTACATCATATTATGGGGTTTATACTTATTTCAAAACTAGTAACTGATCCCACAAACTCTGCAAATTATAATTTGTTAAGGTTTTGACTTTGGCATGAATATTGTAGAAAGTGTTACAATGAATAATTCATCCTGTACAATCTGGTTTTATGAAAGGATGTCAGACCTTTGATAATTTCAGATATTCAGAAGACACTGTGATTTGTGCCTGGAAAAAGGATTAATTTTGGTTTGAGACCATAGCTCCAGAGACCAACATAATAATATTATTTCCCCTGTAGTAAAATTTACAATATGGATCTTGGCAAGGATCTTTCTATCTCCTTTAATATTCAGTCTGCCGGTACACTTTATGGCAAGTTTAATAATATCTGCTCATATTTAGTTAATAGGAAAAAAATATAAATTATGGCTTTACTTTCTGTTTATTTGTGGTTTTTAGTACTCATAGTTGCATTTAAAATATGCTTTATTTGTTAATAATGCATTAAGAATGAGTACTTCTGAGGCTATGGCCTGTTGACCACTAGCAGGAACACAATTATTGGATTTTGTTATGTAACAAAATGTAGTAGAATCTTGAAAGCCTTTCAAAATTTTTATACTTAAACATGCCTAACACAACCAAGGCACAACTGTTTTGTTTTTCTTCCTTATGCTTTTTACTTTTTTAGAAGGTAATAAAATATCTGGGCATTTCCCCTCTCCTTTTCTGAGTCAAACCATTAGTAGTTTGAAAAACTGGGCATGTCGTTGCCAATCAATAGGAGGCTGAGACTGGATTATTTAATAACTCATCAAATATTCCACAACAGCTTTCAAAAGCCCTGTTAGCCTAGATCTACTACAATTGATTTATCTTGAGATCTGTGATAACTGGAGATCCAGGTTCAGATACTTCAAGTTACTTTCCCTCAGCCTGATTTACTTTATAGGGGTTTTGTTATGGGGGGAAAAATGGAGAAATCGCTCCTAGATATAAATGTAATGAGTGAAGGTTTGCTGTTTACTTCTGTGTGATATAAAAGTTCAAATTAACTTCCTTACTGGCCCGGAGGAGCACTTTACAGGTCATCCATTTCCTTTTGGCTGCACAGAAGGAAATGCACTTTCTATCTTTTAAACTAACTCTTAGATCTAGTTTTTTCATTCCCGTTTTCTCATAAAAATGGTGCACTTCTTAGCTACTCTCTTTTGTAGTTCCAGTTTGAAAATTTCACAATAAAAAGTGCAAATCAGGTGGATATTACGTAGGTTACTAGAGTTTATTTGTATCATAGAATGAATATACATACATCTTAGAAAACTCTTTGAAATCGACTTTGGCATTTCAGTGAGACCAGAGCAGATGCAAAGATTTTAAAATGCACATGTTAGATTTATATCCAGGCTTCCCCCTGGATACGCAAAGCAGTGTATGTGATGTTTTTTCTTCCAACTACTCTCGATGGTGACCATATGGTAGTTCTGGTTATTCACAAGGCTCTGGAGGTTGTCCCAGGGACCACCCTGTAGATAGTTGGGGTCAAGACTATACTAGTGAGATTGAACCTTAGGTATCAGGTATATAGGGTTGCCAGGTGTCCACTATTTGAGTGGACAGTCCACTTTTTTCACATTATGTTCACTATTTTTTTTCACAAAATAGTGGACATTTTTTTTATTCAAAAGCTTTATGATGAAATGGTACATAATCTAAAGATGTACAGTCTAAGAGAATAAGGATAGGAGAATTGTGTTTTGTTTTTTTTTTCATAAGTTAGAATGAGACAAAGATCGAATGCTCATTGCAATAATCACATTTTACACAACAGCGCAAAAAATGCATTAAAGCAGTTATCTTTTGATATCGAAAATGTAGTGCTGAAGGTTTTTGCCGAATTTTCGAATTCTGCGAAGAAACGAGAAGAGTTGAAATCATTTTTTGAGTTTTGCGAGTCAGAATTCCATGACGTTTTGCACCATGTTCCAACACGTTGGTTAAGTTTGTTTAAAGCGGTCGAAAGACTTCTTTTAAACTGGATACCTCTAAAATCGTATTTTATTTCTCTTGGATCTGATGAGTGCCATAAGGTTATCTGGAACCTTATTTCGGATCAGGAAAATGAACTCGCAAAGGATGATGAACCAACAATTTCAGAATTGTATTTATATTTCACGCACTTCTTCATGTCAATAATGCAAGACACCCTACTGAAGCTGGAAAGCAAGAAAATTCTTGCATGTGATCTTCACATTATCATGTGTAAACTGCGTGATTCTTTGCAAAAAAAATACGATGAGCAGTTTTTTGGAATGAAAGTTTTATTTGCCTTACGTAAAAAACATTTGCCTGAGAATGCCATGCAAAAGTTCAAGAAAGAAGCCATCAACATGTATCAAAGAGCCATTGCGTACCTAGAAAAGTGGTATAATTTCACCGATTCAGTATATGAGACGCTAAGTTGTTTCAATCTAATTGATCGCAATAATCCTCCAACTTTAGAAGAAATGACGAACATCTGGTTATCATCACCACGGCGAGAGAACTTCCACCCAACACTCTCTTCGATGAAATTTCTGCCTTAGAAGAAGTTTATGTTCATCTGCAGGACGATTCATCCCTTGATAAGTGGACGTACTTTTTCAAGAAAGAGCCAGCTCCGAGTTTACTGAAACTATTCCAATATTGTGCATCAATTCCAGTATCAAATGCAAACGTTGAACGAATTTTCAGTGTCATGGGAAATTTGTGGACTGACGAACGTAACCGACTGCTTGTACCATCAGTTTGAAGTGAACTTTGTATATTTTTTAATATTTCTCAACGTTGTACTGAAATTAAAGAATTATTCCTTAAACACAAAAAATTGATCAAAGCTGCACAGTCAAATAAAAAATACACATGACAGCAAAGTAAAATGTAATTTAATATTTTACATATTATTATAATATATTTGATGTTTTGAATTTTAAGTAAAGTTTTGAAGTGATTATTTTAATACGTGTTAAAATGTTTGTAAGAAAATATATAATTTAATTGTAATTTTTTTTAAAAAAATTTACTACTTAACCCCCACCCCCGCTTGTCCGCTATTTTTTGGAAGCAGACCCGGCAACCCTACAGGTATAACATCATGCTGCTGTTATACTCCACTTATCCCAGATGGGTATCTGCCCAACCACATGATCCAGTAGGTTGGGCATGCATCAGGATGCTTGAAGAAATGTTACCTGCTAGGATCCAAGGAGCATGCTTTTTCCATTAGAATACCTGCCTTCTGGAACAATTTTCCCTCCTATGTTCTGTTGGTCCCAACCCTGTTGTATTTTTGAAAGGCACTAAACTTTAGTTCTTTCTTTGGGCCTGAAGGCCAAAATGATTATAGTTCCTACCAGAGTGGTGTAGAGTCAATTGGGCTTCCAGATTGTCTCTTAATTTCTGTTGTTTTCATTTATTCTGATTTGTCATTTGTTTATTGTATGCTGCTGGAGTCATCATTATTCAAGTCCACTTACATTTGTTAAATAAAGAAATGAACAGTAACTATAGTAGTTAGAGAGTAGCTGGCCCAAAATTGATGGATTCAGATTTTAATCTGGGTCTGGATATAGTCAAATAATTTATTCTCCCCTACTATATTGGTTATTTAAAAATAGAGAAAAAATCTCTCTGTGTGTATAATATTAGTATTTAAATCTGGTATAAAAGTTGTTCCCTTCCTTTAATACCAGTATTGAGTGGTGATTGATAATGCACTATAGATACTGGAAATGAACTTCCAAATATTTTATTGCGTATAAAGCATGGGCATTTTTCCAGTTTTGCATTTGTGACTACAGGTCTGCCTTTATTTTATGGAGCAGTGTAAAAGTGAACATTTATTAGTTTTCAATTAAGGAAAATTGTTTTATGGGTGAACAGACTGTGAAAGAGTTATTGTAATTTATATGACTAATTGCTATCGGCAATATGGTTTCAGTTTACGTCTAAAGGACCATTTATTTATTTATTAATCAAATGTATATAGCTGCCCATCTCACTGAAGGTGACTTTGGGCAGCTATATATATTTGATTAATAAATAAATCATAGAATCTAAAACACAAACCACATTTAAGGAAGGATAAAAATGGCCACCTCAACAATGGAGTCATCTGAGCATGTCCCCAGGCATCTAATTTCAGGGAAAGGGAAAATGTTTCGTAAGGTGAGCACCACAGCAGAGAAGGCACATCTCTTACGACCTACTAATGAAGGCCCCTACCGTAGCTTAATGGTAGTTACAACATGTCAACTCTTCCTAATCCAGTGGATCAGGCTGATGTAACCAGGAAGATGCAGTCCCTCAGATTAACCATTCCTATCTCATGAAGGGCTTTAAATATTAAAAGTGGCATCTTGAATTGGACCTGAAAGTAAACTGGCAGCCAGTGCAGCTTTTGATACTAAGGTGTAACATACACTGCTTTAGAAGCACACATAACTGCCTCCACCTCTGCATTCTGTGCCAACTGATATTTCCTGTCAGGATTCTGTGCCAATTGCCAATTCTTCAAGGACAGACTGATGTAGATAGTGCATTGTAGTCATCTAATCTGGAGGTGACCAGGGCATGAGTCTCATTACAATAAGAAAAAAAAAAGATATCTCTTTATTCAGCTAAAATAAAAATACCAACTTCTATCTCTAATAGTCATAGATGAAGACGTAAGAGATTATAATTAAGGATGAAATATTTGTTAACTTGATTATATGAATTGCAAATTGGCATTCCAGAGAGCTGTGAAATATATATATATATATAAATAAATAAAAATATAAATAAAATTTCTTGGAATATAAATTTTATATTGTTTTACTTCTGCAGTTTGGAAGTCATGCTTTAAAGGAGTATATTTTTCATTTATTGTGACCATAGAGTAATGAAAGGGATTCCGGTACATTGCTAATTTTTTTAATGCCTCCAGATGACACAGGTATCTCTATTTTTAATAGTAATCTTAGTAATCTAGATAGTAAAATAATTTTGGATAAGAATATTCTTCATTTAATAATCAACTTCTCTTTATTTTTAAGAATATAAAAGTGAATATGGCAATTCATAGTTGTCCAACAAATGCCTATCTTCTTCATAAATGCCAAAATAATTATTTTGGTTTTGGGGGCCTATTTTTAATAGGTTTTATTTAAAAATTGTTTTTGAAGAAAATGCAGGCTATATAAAAAACTACATCCCCAAAATGAGCTTGGAGCTCCTTGAGGAAAAATAGCAGTAGGTAAATATGAGTAACAGTTCATAAAATTTGAAGCTAAATAATTGGCATTTTTGAAAAGATGGATAGTTACAATTTATAATTTCATTTTTAATTGTCATCACCCTTTATTAACTATAATTCCATGTCACCCCACTTCTTTTAAATACTCATTGAAATTTGGAAGAACATTTAAAGATATTGCAATGAATATGTATTAAGTAAGGTTATTGTGAGAAACTTGGATTGGTGGATTTGAAATTCATGGTCTGGGCTTTCTCTAATCTCAATGCTTTTGAAGCCTATATTATCTTAAAATTTCTGCTTTCTTGCTTGATTCACAATACTGAGATTTCTATGTTGGTGTCAGTCTTTAATCTTTTTGTGCAGCCTGTGCTGTTTCTAATTTGGAACTTGTGATGCATTGCTTCTAAGGTGATACTTTCCGGGTCTCTGTAGCCTTTGGGCATCTTTCAGTTCTCCTGAACTCATTCTCATTCATGTGGTCTCTTTTAACTGGTTACTAGATAGAGTATTGATGTATCTGCTATGGGCCATCTCTAACTTATCTATGTGATAGCTCAATGCCTGTTGCATCTTTGTCTTCTATTGGGCTTTTTGGCCATCAGTCTTTTGCTTGTTCTTTAGTACCTGGGCTCTTTGACCTGCTTCAGCTTGCCTTTCTGGTACTTGGTATGACTTATTAGGTTGTGCTGGGCTATTAAAGTTCAGTCTCCTCTTGGCTGCTGCTCACCAGTTGTACAATCTAGCTGCCTACTACCAGTAAGAGGGATTGTTGAATACCCGTTGGTTAAGCAGGAATATAGTTGTCCATGTTTAGTTTAGTTTAGTAGATTATAGTAAAATATATGGACATGTAGACTTTTCATACAAAAGTTCCTCAAGTTTCTTATAGCTAAGAGTAAGTCTTCTGAGTTTTTTTTAAAAAAAGTTTTTTAAGAAAATGCTTCTCTACTAAGATGAGGGATATTAACCTGCATTAACCATAATGCCACAAGTAATGGCACAGGTTTTATGATGCTAGTAATAATATTAGTGTTCGATTAAAGGTAAAGTGTACAAATTCTGGACCTTTGCTTGGCCAGCTACCAAAGAATGACTTAATCAAATTTATTCAGACAATGATAGCTCAAATGTTGGGCAAGAGGAATATTTTGATGTTACCTGCTACTTTCCTGAAGATAAGATTAAACTGGCCTAACAACAGATCCAGTGATGTTTCAGCACTGTAATAAATGAAATATGAAATAGAGATAGGTTTAGTGTTAGAGTCTCTTATAAATGGATAACTGGAATTCAGACTTAAAAGTTTTATAGTGTAGTGTTTCAAATTCATTGTTTTATTCATTTATCATAGTCAACTCTCAATTTATAATAATAATGTCTAGCATGATGTTTGGTGATGATATATAACAAATGAGTGGACTGTAGGATAAGCTTTTCATGAAGTAGAATCAGTGGTGGATTGCTCCTGGTTCACACTGGTTCACAAGAACCAGTAGTAAAAATTTGTAGTAGTTCGGAGAACCGGTAATAACATTGGCTGGCCACACCCCTGAACCAGTCCCTAGCCCGGTTGCCGCTCGCTTACCCCACCCACCTCATCAGAGGCTTTTTTAAAAAAATATTTTAAAAGCATTTTTTCTACAACCTCTTCGGCAGAAAAAATGCTTTTAAAAGTTAAAAAAAAAGCCTCTGATGATTGCGCGGCTCAGCTGGGATCATCAGAGGCTTCTAAAAGATTTTTTTCTGCAATTATTATTATTATTATTATTATTATTATTATTATTTATTGATAATAATTATTATTATTATTTATTGATAATAAATAATAAATAACCTCTTAAGGTTGTAGGAAAAAAAATGCCTTTAAAAGCCTCTGGCGATCCCAGCTGAGTTGCCTGTTCGTCAGAGGCTTCTAAAAGATTTTTTTCTGCAATTATTATTATTATTATTATTTATTTAATTTATATCCCGCCCTTCTCCCCGAAGGGACTCAGGGCGGTGAACAGCCGAAAATTAAAATAACATACAATATAAAAGTTAAGATAACTAAAAATAAATTAAATTAATCGGCCTCCCAATTTAAAACCGCAAGCTATACAATTAAAAAACTAACCCATGAAACCTATTCAGGCCAGGCCGGCTTGCTGAAATAAAAACGTCTTCAGGGCCTTACGGAAAGTGCGGAGATCCGGGATCAGCGGGATCAATCTCTTAAGGTTGTAGAAAAAATGCTTTTAAAAGTAAAAAAAAAAAAGTTGGCCACACCCACCCAGTCACATTACCCCCCACCAAGCCACACCCACAAAATAAGCCACACCCACAGAACCAGTAGTAAAAGTTTTTGGAATCCACCTCTGAGTAGAATGATAATCATATATCCTATTCTTTGAGAACCTACTATTCAGTGTTAAACAATTTCTCAGGGACAAAATCTATGCTGAATTCCTTCAGATTTGCCATGCAAGATTAGCGTCATTCAGAATACAATTAAGTCTACGTTTAATGATATCTATTTATATATGTCTTTGAACATTTCCTTGGCAAAGGCAATCCAGTTTCTTGAGTGCTGTTCCTGCTACCAATAGTAAACTACTTCAAGATTGTTTTTACTTTTACACTATAAAACTGAAGTTTCTAGAAGTATTTTTTTAATTAAAAGAAAAAAAAAACTTAATAGTGTCAACTGGAAAAATGTATACAAAGGAACACAGAAACATATGGTTTTGAAATGTTTTTGGTTCTTTCACTTGTTACTTGGCATTAAAATCTGAATTTATGTCTCTTAAAAATGAGTGTGGATTTAGTAGTCTTTGATGATAAGGGTGATGCCTCAAATTGTAGACCAATTAGTCTAATTGACATTGTAGCAAAATATAATATAATCAACATAACCTGTTAATAATATGTTGATGAAGATATAGTATTTCTTAGGGTTGGGATGGGGATAGAGGTATTTGCATTGGGATTTCAATGATTGCTGATAAGACACTACACTATTTGAAAGATGTCTGCAGATCAGAGATGGTGTTCAGCAGGTTCTGACCAGTTCTGGAGAACCGGTAGTGGAAATTTTGAGTAGTTTGGAGAACCAGTAAATACCACCCCTGACTGGCCCCGCCCCCATCTATTCTCTGCCTCTCGAGTCCCAGCTGATTGGGAGGAAATGGGAATTTTGCAGTAGTCTTCCCCTGGAGTAGGGTGGGAATGAGATTTTACAGTATCCTTCCTCTGCCACGCCCACCAAGCCATGCCATGTCCACCAAGCCACGACTGGTAGTAAAATTTTTTGAATCCCACCATTTCTGCAGATGTTGATTATTTAGGACAGCGGTCACCAACTGGTGGTTCGTGGACCACTGGTTGTCTGTGAGAAAATTTTGGTGGTCTGCAGAAAAATTATTTGCATTTTTTATATTGCACTAAATCAGGGGTCTTCAAACTACGGCCCCTGGGACGGATACGTGCAATGAAAGTTTGTGTTGATGTAGAGAAACTCCCCCTTTGGGGTCTTTCTGTGTGGGTTGGAGGGGGGCAGAAATTCTGACTCCTGGTGTGGGGCTTTGGGCGAAGGCTGGAGGGAAGCATCACTGGTGGCGAAAAGCTGGAGAGCCTTGTTCTAGTGAGACTGCATCATGGAACTGGCTGAACATCTCAGCCTGCTGAGCCTCCAGGCGCCTATGCTTGTAGTCCTCAGTGAGGTGCTTCTGCTGAGCCTCCTTCTTGGTCAGATCTAATTTGAACTGAGCCAGCTGTTTTGCCAACTCTTTCTTGTGGTGGCTGCTTAGCTCCAACAACTGCTTCCTGCTGGGGCCCCAAGGAGTTTGGGCGGGCAGCCGAGGAGTGGGTGGGAGGGGAGGAGTGTGTAAAGGCTGGTGAGGCACCCCTCGATGTGAGTGAGATTGAGTTGGCCACGCCCACCCAGTCACATGACCACCTAGCCACCCAGCTCACGCTCACCCAGCTGTTCATTAGGCAGATCATATTAGTGGTCCGCAAAATTTAAAATTATGAATTTAGTGGTCCCTGAGGTCCGAAAGGTTGGGGACCCCTGATTTAGGGAGTTATGTGGTGAGTTATTAAGCTTTTTTGGTTTTAATAACAACTGATTGTAATTGCTTTGAGTAGGGACTCAAAGCCTTACACGTACCCCTCACCTACAAAACTTGTCAAATGATAATTAATGTAGTTAATAGAAATATTAACTGATAATTAATATAGTTAATAGAAATATATTTCCTACATTTCCATCCATCCATTAACAAAATGTCATTAAACAGGACAGTCTTGATTAACACTATCCTTGGCCCAGGATTAAGACAGGATTGTGGTAAAAATGGCAGCTTTTGAAACTGTATAATAATGAGTCATTCATAAAAGTTGTTGTTTAAAATATTATATTTGTTTAATATAATACTTTATATTAAAGTATTTAATATTTGGTAAGATGTTAATGGACATCTTGCTGTCACTTAGAGGTTAATAAAACTGATCCCCCCCCACCTTTCTCTACTCCCCAAAAAAACTAGTGAAAAGAAAAACCTGTGAGTACATATATATCAAATTGCTACCTCAGATAATTTGGTCACTATGTGACCTTATTAAATGCATAATAATAAAAAGCAACTTTGGATGTAATATTCCATTTATGTTTACAATAATTTATTGTAATTTAAAATAAGCAAGCATCCTGATCACTGAACATTTTTAATCATAATTCCAATCTTTTAAATAGCTCAATTATATGTAAGTGATTTTCATAGTGTAATTTTGGTTCAATAAAAGCTAAATAACCATATTACCTGGAATACAGTTAACATATTAGAAATAACAATCAAACCATATGCCTCAAGATATGGTGGATTCTCCATGAAAGGTGTTTAAACAGAGGCTAGGTAGTTATATAATATCATTAGTATTATCAGGTGCAAAAGACCATATGTGAAATTTCAATTAAAGTGATTTATTACTAAAGCCTATGCCCAGGAATCTTCTCAACTAATACCATATTTGGCATTTGCTTAGAGTTAAGATATGGGTCAATGGCACACAAGGTGGGTCAGATTTAGTTTGCTTGTGGCTACATAACAATTCTAGGCTGATCCCACTTCTCACTCCACTCCCAGGTTCTTCCATTTCTTCTTTTACAGTTATAGAGTTGTAGTGGCGGAGTGGTTAGAATGCAGTACTGCAGGCTACTTCTGCTGACTACTGGCTGCCTGCAATTTGGCAGTTCGAATCTCACCAGGCTCAAGGTTGACTCAGCCTTCTATTCTTCCAAGGTTGGTAAAATGAGGATTCATATTGTTGGGGGCAATAGGCTGACTCTGTAAACCATTTAAATAGGGCTGTAAAGCACTGTGAAGCAGTTATAAGTCTAAGTGCTAGTGCTAGTGCTAGTGCTAGTGCTAGTGCTTTTTTCTGTCATGTGGATGCTACACCTAGCAAGGCATTGAAGCCCTTTAAGATTCCTTTTAGAATGCTTGAAATTTCAAAACTTCAAAATAATTGTGAACTAATATACCTGTCATATGGATAGTGTATAAGAAAACACTGTGAAATGATTGGGAAATTTGGCCTTTGGTTGTTTCCTCTAGTAGAGACAGAAAGTTGTATTTAAAACTTTTTATGCAGGTGTGTATCTCTTGTCTCTTGAATATTTGATGAGAGTTTAGATAAATTTAGGAAAATTGGAGTTAGTACATAGCCATTTAAGGCATATAGCAGAATTAATAATGTATTTCTAGTCTCAGTTACTGGAAACACTTGGGTAGTCATACAGACTGGGAAAAAAATCAACGTGCAATGTTCAGTGATTATTCTCAGAAACAAATGTCAAATTGTTTTGACTTAGGAACTGCAGATTTTTCAAAACTAATCAGCTTTTTCATTTTTTAATGAAGTAATTTTTATAAGATGAGAGATATTTTAAGGCAGCAGCAGTCAATTTCTTCATCTGTATATCAAATTTACGTGACCATCCACAAGAAGTGACTCTGGACAGCATACAACGAAAAACATATAAAACAATAAATATGTTAAACAAAGTAGTATTTTAAAACAAAACAAAACACCACACACACAAGAGATTCGATCAACAAGGGTGCTGTATCATCGGATCCCTGAGACCCCCAGGCCTAATGATAAAGCTAGGTTTTAAGGAACTTCCAGAAATAAGGAGAAATTAACTTCAGGGAGGAGAATGTTCCATAAGATGGGTGCCACAGCAGAGAAGGCCCGCCTTCCTTGGGCCTGTCAGGTATAGTTCCCTGAGAGGCAGCACCCCTAGCATACCTCCCTTGCCATATATGATGGGATAAAAATGGTTAATCATTTCTGAATATCACATTTGATATAGGAAAACAAAGGTTTACTGCATATGAGTACAATTTATTTTCAGGAAAACAGCCTTTGCTAGCCAGGTACCCTTTAGATATATTTGAGCTAAATTTTCAGAAATGTTGAACAAATATAGATTTGTAATTCTAGCAACTTCAATCTCAACCTAGATTAGGTGGAGTTTGTGAATAGGGTTACAAGCATAATTTGTTTCCCCATTCTGAACCATAGGGGCGTGATTTAGCTGCTATTTGATTTGGATTGTCTCTGGTTATTTATTTTTCTTTACCTAGGAGTCACGTAAAAGATAGATCTCTTCTAGCTTAAATTTAACTTAAACATTAATTGTTTATATGGAACTAAGAGCCATCACTATGTACCCGTTTAGTGGTAAGTAAAAAGAAAGAATTTGTCCCTCATTATTCAATGATTATTTGGCAATAACTGTATAAAAATTGTAGGAGTGTTCATATACAGTCTGTAATGCAGCACCCTCACGACTTTGGAAATTTACATTTTTCTCTGTTGCGGAATATAATTATTCATAAAGTCATATTTGCCAAAAAAGAGAGTAGTATAAATAAAAACAAATATTCTTCTACATTCCTTAGAAATTTTGCTTTATGAAGTTTCATGTAATGTGCTTGATAATTAAATGGAAAAAAATGAGATTTGACAATAGATTTTGTAAGTGTAAACCATTTTTTGACATTTTTAATTGAATGGGTCTTACACATTGGTCTTGTAAAATAGTTGTCACTGTATCTTTGCTTATACATGGTTTTTCATTATGAATTCTGTTTTACCAAAACTATTTTCAAATTACTTGGCTATAGGTTTTTAGTCATTAAAAATATATATTTTATTATAATATTTTGTACTCTTGAGTATTCTAAGAACCAATTATCAGAAGGATTTGGTTTATCCTGTTATTCAGAAGCATTGAATAAAATACTCTTAATAAATACTCTCAATTAAAAAAAATAGATATAGAAATAGTAGAATTTGTAAAATTATGGTCATACATATTATGTTAAACAATGTCAACATTTATAACCATGGTTTGTTCAAACCAAATCAAGATATTGTGTGTCTTGAGGATGACCAAAGTAACCATAGCTTGTTTTGGAACTTTGTGGTTTGTTTTCTTTTTAGCAGAGTATTGAGACAGTGCCAATTAGCCTGCAGGCACCTGTGTTAGAGGTTTAATGTCTCAACAAAGTATGTTTTATTCATCATATTATAGTTTTCAAATTTCAGTCTTAGGGGACTCTACAAAACAGTCTGTTACATTATGCCTGCTGTTCTAAGGAAACAAAAGTTATGCACAAAATAACTAATGCACAAAAGTGAAAAGTATTGCCTGATGCACAATCTTACTGTGCAACATTCCTAATGTAGCTATTTAATCATGGATTAATGTCATCTAAAAGTTCTATATTCAGAGATAAGCCCCATTAGCTTGAAGGGCAAGTGAATTCTGAAAGACTATACTTGGGTTCTTATGGAGGAGAGACAAAAAAAAGCCAAATTATTTAACTTCATGGTTTTCTTTTTTTAACGTTGATTGCATTCCATCATGTTGACCTTCTAGGTGTATGAGTTGTGGTACAAAAAGATGATTATAATGTGCTATCATTATGATTTAAGGATAAAATATGTTTAAAAAAGCATTTCCCCAAATCATGGCTTAATTGTTCTTCACTCAGCACACGGTTCCGTCTTTTCCTTGAATGTGATTGATCAATTTCAATAATGTGCTGTTCTCAGAAGGAATGAAAATGGCATCTGTCTAGAAAAGAGTGCTAATATGTCTGATAAGCAGGAAGCCATTTAACATTTTCTACAATTGCCTTGGACACTTACTTGGCAGGAAAGGTCAAGCAAGTCTAGAGTTGGTGGAATTGCAATACTTTTGAAACTACTCTGTGTGTTTAGTCACTGAGTATCCACTTGGGACATGTTTGGATAGATGATACCAACTCCAGCTGAAACTCTAGTAGATAGGTTTATGAAAATATCCTACTTGAATTGGGTAATAATGTTGTTCATAAAAGTATTTTCTACTATATTTTTCTCTTAAGTCCTTTCTCTTAAGCTGAAGAGTTGGTAAATGAACCTATTTGCATAAGTTTGTATTAATGCTCTTGCACATTTATTAATTAAGAGATTTATCTGTTAAAGACACTATACAGTGTCTGCCAATGATTAATTTCATGTCATGTCACATATGTATTACAACATATAGTGTAATACATCAATAATTATGAGTGAGACATAATGCTATAAATATCCCCCCTCCTGGCTGATATTATCTGTGCATATCTGTTCTGAGATGTGGAATTAATGATTGATCTATTGCTTGCTATCAAGTTGGTGTCAACTTTTAGTGACCACACAGATAGAATTTCTGCACGATGATCTGATCCTTGATTCTTCAGATCTTCCAGTGGCTCACTCATTACTATTTTTTTTTTATTGAAAAAGTTTTCAAATACAAATTTCCCCCCCCCTTTCCCCCCTCCCCCTCCCCCTCCCTAACCCCCCTCCCCACCCATCCCCCCTGTGACTTCTTCGTAACAAAAAAACCCTAATTCATAACAGATTACTTACTCCCTCCTCAAAATACTGACCTTTACTTACTAAAAATATTATAAATATTATAACATCCCCCTTTATCCATACATTTCAGAAAAGAAGAGAAAAAAAAAACATTATACTATAACTATTATAAAATAACTTCTAATTTAACATAATAGTGTTTTATATCTATATATTAGTACAACAATTCAAAACCACCTTCCACTTTAAAACTATACGATAAATCCTACTTTAATATTTAATCTTCTATATATATTACTATAACATTTCAAAGCGGCCTCCCCATAAAATCTAATTTAACATTTATTCCACTCTATCCATTTCCTCCACTCCCCTAAATATATCACTTAAAAATCCCTTTTCTTAAACTAATCAGTCTGTAGCTAGCTTATTCACCCACTGTCCTGCAAATTTACCATACACAACAATTCTTAATATCTTTAATTCACTGCCCACACTACTTAAAAATATATATATATTCCATTATATCTAAATAAAAAAAAAGAAAAGACAATAACTTTAAATTTATAGTCCATATAATATCTTCTTTGAGGTCTTTCCACTGGATTGTTAAAACCAACATCCATAATAGGGTAACATAGCTTGCTGATGCAACAGTTTATTCAAGATCTTCAATCATATCTGCTCCCATCAGTAATAAATATCTTCTTATATGTATAAAAGTAAAAACAACCACCCGAGTGACATTATAATTATATTCCATATAATAATAATTGTGGGCTTCATCAGGATTATTAATTTCCATCATCGTAGTGGGTAACAACCGGATCTTCTGCATGCCCCATCATGATTCTCTTGCCTTATGATTCAAGATAATTATAATATATTTATCAACAGAAAAAGAAATTTCAAAGTGGATAATTCAAATCCATCAGTTTGAGGCTCTTTCCACGTCCCAAAATTACGGCAATGCAGAGATCTGCCACTATCCTCAGGATGATATTGACCAATATGTCACCTCCTCTATGTTTTCACATAATCATTCGTATTTTAAAGTCACTGGCTTCACTGTTGCTTGAGTTAGAAATTTCTATTTTTATACAACCTGTTTCTTTTTTTGTTTTCTTTTTGTGGGTTTGACTTCCATCCTGGTTTCCTTTCTACAGATTGTATGTCAACTGGTCAGTTTTCATTCTGCTTTGTAGATTGGTCGTGTTGATTTTGTTTTTGTGTCTCATGTTTCTTTTTTATCCCTTGTATATCCCCTAATTGGTTTCCATGCTTGTCCTTGCCTTGATAAGTCATCACATTAAAATCAGATGGCACTTCTCTCAAATTTGTGGATAATCCAGCTGGGGTATCCGATAAATCCAAAGGCAATTTATCTGGTACAGTCTCTGTAATTCGATATTTTCCCTTTATTTCCAGCTCCTTCTGCTTATCCTGTATTATACCTGAAGATGTTAAATTCATGTTCAACCTATTTTGATAAAATTCTTCCGCTCTTTCAATAGTATTTAACTGATATCTTTCTCCTTGATGTCTCAGTATAATACCAACTGGGGCGTTCCACCTATATGGGATATTTCTCTTTTTTAACTCAGACACCAGAAAACCAAATTTCTTCCTTTCTGTTAATATCTTGGGTGGGAGTTCCTTGTAGATCCATATCTTTCTTCCATACAATTGCAAATTAGAATTGAAGGAATTTTGCACAATATTATTCCTAATTTCCTTGTCCGTAAAATAAATCACCACATCTCTAGGCAGTTGCCTTTGCTTAGCAATCCAGGAATTTATTCTGAAAACTCTGTCAATCCTACAAAACACTTCCTCAGGTTGAACCTTTAAAATCCCAGCTAGAATTTCAGAAGATATTTTCCTTAAATCATCTCTATTATTTTCCTGCAAACCTCTCAGTCTTATCGCATATTCTGTAAAATTATATTGTACCATTAGAACCTCTTTTTCAATCCTCTGTTGCAGATTTTCTACATTACCAAACTTTTGATCAGCATCCATTTTAGGTTTTTCTTCTGAGCTATTATCCTGAGTGTTTATCAAATCATTTTCAATTTTTTGAATTCTATTGTCCAATTTATCTTGAATTTCATCCATTTTAGACTCTAGTAAATTAGTATTTGTATCCAACCGTATCATAAATTCTGAAAAACCATTAACCACTTTTAAAATTTTTCGCTCCAAAAAATCATACTTAGATTTTACCAATTCTTTAATTTCCTGCTTAAATTTTTCAAGATGCTGATTCACAATCTCATCCCTTCTTTCAATCTCCTCTAAGAGAAATTCTATTATATTAAAATCAGGTTTCTGAGACTGAAGAGTTAAAACTTGTTCCTTTAAATTGTTGGTGGGGGAATCCCCCCCCCTGCTTGTTTATCTGATTTTGTAAGTTTCAGTGCCATGTTTCCGCCCAGGCAGGCTTTGTTAAAAAGAAAAAAAAAAAAACAAGAAAAAAGACTTCTTTCCAGTCAACAACAATATCAAGTCTCCAGGAACAAAAAAGAAAGAAAAACACAGGAGCGAAGTTTTGTCTACAAATGTAGCCAGTGGTATTTATTCCGCTACATTGTAATAATAGAAAACGGAAGGACTTTTCCTTTCTGCCTCTTCTCCAGCTGCTGCAAGCGCCATTTTAAAAGGCCTTTTTCCCCCCCTTTCCTTTCCTCTTTTCTCTTAAGTAATTTTTTTAAAAGATAAGTAAAATACTTGCGGTTCAGTATTACAGATCCAGCTCACATTTTCTTTGAGTAATCTGTTAGATTCACAGGCTTGCTCTTGACGCCTGGCTCTGCATTAGCAGAGGTCTCCCAAAGCCCGGAGCAACGGCTGGGGATATGGGGCATCTCATCCGCTCCGTCCCAAAAGAAAAAGAAAAACTTTTGGGACTCTGCAGAGAGTTCTACCCACCCCTGCCGGCTCTATCTCCGTTTCCTCATGGAAACGGAGTTTTTTCGAGCCGCCGTTCCGTTGTGAAGGCGGCTCTGACAGGCAGTGGAAGCTGACGATCCCAAAGGAACGTCTGGCGGCAGCCAGCAGCAAACAGGAAGTCGCTCACTCATTACTATTGTAACTGAGTCCATCCTCCTTGCTACTGGTTGTTGTCTTCTTCACTTTCCTTCCACCTTTCCCACCATCAGTGCTTTCTCCAGAGAGCTCCCCATAGTGTGTGTGAAGTAGGATAATTTGAGACTTGTTATTTCTACCTTGAATGAAATCTCTAGTTTGATTTCTTTGATCTATTTAATTATTTAAATGGCTGTCCATGGTATTCTCAGGAGTTTTCTCCTACCCACCAGTTCAGTATCTTCAATGTCAAATCATTGACATCATTGTAGTATGTGTTGTCATTAGTTGGATCTTCTTTTTAGTCTCATTTTTTTCACTGTGCTCTTTGATTTTCATTGCTAGAGCTTGTAGGTCCTTTGCAGTTTGGGCTATTGTAGTAGTGTCATCACCACAGCTCAGATTATTGAAGTTTCTTCATTTTAAAATAATAATAATAATAATAATAATAATAATAATAATAATAATAACAACAACAACAACAACAACAACAACAACAACAACAACAACAATAATTTTAAAGCTACATCTTCAAGTCCAGCTTCCCTTGATTTATAAATTCAGTAGGACCTGGTGGGATGTGGGGCTGCCGCAGAAGGATTGAACATACTTTTATTAGATATAGTAAGTTCTATGTTATACTGTATCTAAATAGATCCAGATAGATTCAACATCATTCATATATAATATGTCCATTTAAGTTGATAGATACGAAATGCTGATTACAAGTGCAGTAATGTAACAGAATAATAGAGTTGGAAGGGAGCTTGGAAATCCTATGCCAATTCAGACAAATGGTTGTCCAACCTCTTCTTAAAAACTTTCAGTGTTGGAGCATTCACAACTTCTAGAAGCAAGTTGTTTCACTGATTAATTGTTCTAACTGTCAGAAAATTTCTCCTTAGTTCTAGGTTGCTTCGGTCCTTTATTAGTTCCCATCCATTGCTGCTTGTCCTGCCTTCAGTTGCTTTGGAGAGTAGCTTGACTCTCTTCTTTGGCAACCCCTGAGATATTGGAATACTGTTATGTCACCCCAATCCCTTTTTTAAATTAAACTAGACATACCCAATTCCAGCAACCATTCTTTATGTTTTAGCCTCCAGTCCCGTAATCATCTTTGTTGCTCTTCTCTGCACACTTTCTACAATCTCAACATCAGTTTTACATTGTGGTGACCAAAACTGGATGCAGTATTTACTCAAGCATGTGCTCTATGTAAGAGTGAACAAAGTATATATTTTCAATATGTTCAAAATATAAATTTTGAAATTTATTCAATGGAACAATGTACTCACAATAATAACAATTATTAAACTTTAATTTAATATTCATACTGAATCCCAGTCTTCATTCTGAAATTCAGTGATAATTTGTGTAGTGTCATAATTTATCAGGTGTAGAAATATGATATAAATAAGTAAGTAAATAAGTAACTCATTCTCATTCTTACCTGTTGGCAAAACAGTTGAAAAAATAGTTGAAGTTTCTTCTCTCTTTTCTGTTTCAGCCAGGTATGCAATATCAACCTGAAAGCAATAAATTGAATGCTTGAAATGGATAATATGAGAAAGCTGAGCTCTTAGGTAAAAATACATGAAGATAATTTTTCATGCTGGAAAAAGGTGTGAATGCAAAAAATTGAGACATTTAGTTATGCCGGACCTAAAAAATTGTGTACCAGTTAATCCAATATGTAGATCAACTAAATTTACTCAATTTCTTTTACCATTTTTACAATTAATTTACATAATTAATCTGCGTCTATTAGACATAGAGAGGCAGGCATGACTCCTAAGCTTTATCTCCTGGCCATGATAAATCTTATTTAGCAATTGTTGTGATATCCTTTCCTTCCTCAGGCTTTGCTCTCATATTTTAAAATGGCTTTTCAATCACAGGGATGAGAACTTGATTTTCAAGGAATTTCCACTTTAGAAAATGAATTCTGTGGCAGATATGACAGTTTAGTGCTTTTCAACAGATATGAACCTCATGTACTGTACAACTCTGTTTATAGTGGATTATAAATGTTAAGTTTTTATTATCTACAGCACATAATTTTATTTTTTGTTTTCTTATCACTTTCTATTCTGAACATGGGCTGGATCCAAATATTGTACTAAGTCACCATGATTAATTGTTAAATCATAATAATAATTTTAATCTAATTACTAATTAAATCATAATGATAGGTTTATCTATTATGCTAAAACTGCATTGTATGTACAGGCAGTCCTCAACATACAACAGTTCATTTAGTGACTGTTTAAAGTTACAACAACACTGAACAAAGTGACTTTTGACCATTTTTGATACTTACAACCTTTGCAGCATACCCTTGGTCATTTGATCAAAATTCAGATGTTTGGCAACTGATTCATATTTATGACGGTTGCAGTGTCCTGGATCATATGATCACCTTTTGCAATCTTCTGACAAGCAGAGTCAATTGGGAAGCCAGATTCACTTAACAACCATATTGCTAATTTAACAACTATAGTGATTTACTTAACCACTGTGGCAAGAAGATCGGAAAATGCAGCAAAATTCACCTGTCTCAATTAGCACAAAAATATTGGGCTCAATTGTGGTCATAAATTGAGGACTATTTGTACCTCAGGTCACCATAACCTGAAGTGAACTAACTTGACATTTTTGATGTATAACATTGCCTTAGATATCCTTAAAAGAATTCCAACTACTATTACTGTACTCTACTCTACTGGAAGAAGAGAGCACATTTTTATCAAAACATTGATGAAAGGTCTTTTGAATTAGCATCTTTCCTGTTTTAATTCAGGTTTTGGAAAATCTAATTATAGAATGTCAGATAACTAAAAGTATATCAATAAAGGTGTGTTGTGTCTTTTTATTTTGCTTTCAGTCCACTAATTAGACCTTGATATTGATAATTTGACATAAACTTAGCTTCACCTTTTGCACAGAGTTTAAAATTGGCCACTTAAATGGAAATTAAAAAAAGAACTGCACAGAGACTGTGTGCTGAGTATTGTGAATAACTGAAATTCTGAAACTATCTTTGTTAAAAAACATGTACTAGGATTTTATAACAATGGAACATCCTGAATAGATGGGAAAAGTATAAATGACGTTCTTTGTAATATTTTTAGTTGTTCCTGCAAGCGTTTCATTTGAGAATTAAGGTATGAATAGCAGATTGTATGTTGCTTAAGAGTGCCAAGTCTGAAAGAAATAAAATGTATTGCAAAGTTTATTTGGAAGGGAAACCAAATATTACACTGATACTTCTAAAAGCATCAGTTAAAGGTAAGTAAGATGCTTAAAATGATTTTCTTATGATGAGGATTTTTTAAGCAATGTGGCTGGAAAATTCTGTTAATCCATTTTGGGAGTTCTAATTTGGGGTTAGAATCTCAGCCTGTTTAGACAGATAAATTAAAGAAAATAATAAAAGATCAGTTGCAGAGATAAAAAGATTGGCTAGAACAACCAACAACAACACCAAAAAGCCACTACTAGAAAAAAACCAGCTCCAGTTCCTTTTTTCCCTGTTTGTAAATATCTTCCTCTATTTACAATTTACCTTAAAATGTATGTTTCAGTTTCTTCTTCAGTTCAATTTGAGATGTTAAAAGTTTTGCTGCACATATATGATTCTATCTTTTTAATCAATTAATAAAAAAAAATATACTGCTTGCAAAAACAACAACAACCCTGCTTTCATTTTTGCATGACTCAAATTCAGTAGCATCATTTTGTTGATGGAAATCACGACACAAGCATTTCCAAAAAATTATTGTTTCTGCATTATGCAAGATTTTGCTCATGCTAACAAAAGTGACTACAGAATTACAGTATGGGATGGTGGTGTGGATCTATGTAACGTACTTCTGGGAAATATTAGAAGCCAGCAGCTTGTTACAATAAGAGTTAAGATAGGGGACTAACCAGTCCTTCTACCAAAATGTGAACCCACCTGCTTACTATACCTACAACATAGGAGGGAGGAAGAGGCAAGTAATTGAATCTTGATTCTACTATAAAGAGGGTCTACATTTATATTTGATGATTGCTAGACTTCCTAGTTCTTGTAGTAAATCAGCTTACCGGAAATCTGTGTTCTATATGACTTTTAGCTCTAGTATCCAGTAACTGGCATTTTATGTTTTTTTTCCTACTAAGATGGTTAACATCTTTTTTTTTTTTAATTTGATTTATATGCCGCCCTTCTCCGAAGACTCAGGGCGGCTTACAATGTGCTCAGCAATAGCCTTCATCCTTTTGTATATTTATACAAAGTCAGCTTATTGCCCCCACAACTGGGTCCTCATTTCACCTACCTTAGAAAGGATGGAAGGCTGAGTCAACCTTGAGCCTTGGCGAGATTCGAACCCTGCAGTAATTGCAGGCAGCTGGTCTTAATAAGCTTAATAACAGGGTGCCTTAAACCCCTGTACTACCAAGGCTTAGTAGGAAAACATTTCTCAAGTTATTGTTATAGCATTTAGGATGCCATATATCTGAGGAACAGCATGTTCCATTGTTCTGGAAGCCTGATGATCTTGAATGCTACCATATTTTTAAGAAGAGGTGGGGAAATTGTTCCAGTGACCTCCCATAACTTTCCCTACAAGATCATTTCCTCAATTTTTCCCCGCCCACTGTTGATTTATAATCTCCCTACTATTTAGATCAGAGTAAATTTATCATGCAATTTCTGTCCTTCCCTATTATTAGCAGTCTGAATGGAGACTGCCCAGCATTCAAAAAACGGGATCTCTCCCCTCTATGAGATAGGAGAGAAGCAAGAGTATATTCTGATTCTTCGTGAGAAACTAAGACATGTTCTCACTTGCCCAGCCTAGAAGTCAAGGGTAGATTAAAGCAATTTTGTATAGTTTATTGTGAAAAGAGGGTTCTACACGATGTATAATGATGTATAACATTTTAAAAATTACTAAATGTTCCCCAAACTGGAGATCTTTCATGTGCAAAGTATGGACTTCAGCTCTCAGAATTTTCAGTAATGGCCATTTTAGCAGCTATTCTGAGAGTAGAAATCCAAACATTTAGACACTTACATTGAGGAAGACTGATGTAAAATATAATTCTAAAACCTGTGTTTTTCTCTGTCTTTGATAAAATGCTATGCTCAGCTATACCATTTGTAAGTTGCTAAGAGAACGTATTCTTTCTGCCCTCTGCAGTCCTTCCTATGTCCCCTAATTGCTTAGAAGGATTAGCTGTATTTGGTAGATGTGGAAGTGCAAGGGGGTGGTGGTGGAGGAGAAACAGTAATAGGGGAAACAGTAGTGTAGGACTTTGGGTAGCTTCCACCATTTTGCATTAAAATGTACCCAACTGTATGGCACATTTATAACAATAATAGTGACTATGATGTGCTTGATGGAAACTAAAGGTGAATACACTAATGGGGTATCTGTGAAGGCATATTTTAAAATTATTTTAATTCTGTATTTAATTCTTGATCTTGTTTTGAGCTTTTCAGCATTTTTTTGGTCATTGCTAAATGTTCATTAATTAGAACTTGTTTATATGCAGTGTGAATTAAGTGTAAAGGGAGAGGGAAGAATACGGGAAGGCTGTAATAGACAATGTGTTTCTGGAGGGTACTTAGTTTAATTAACAGAGCTGTGGTGCCAAAACAAATGATGGGATATGAAAAAGGCTACATCTGGAAAAATATATGTGAAAATGGCATATCTTACAATGTTTGAATAATCTTTCTTAAGAATAATGTGCCCTGCTTTGGGAGCATGCCTTCATATAAGATGAGAAGGTGCTTTCTTGCAGATTTCTATTCACATACTGCACTAATTTTTGTTATAAAAGAAGTAGCAGATGTTTATATCTTTACTGCTACCAGCTTCTCTCCTGCTCAAAACTCCTAAAATGAGTTTATAAACTTTTCTCATTTATTCTGCAGTTTGAAAAAGAAAAAAAATTTGGGCGGGAGGGGTCTGTCCTGACAACTGGAAAAATTCCTCCTGTTTCTCAGATACTGCAAACCATAATGCAAATGATGACAGCCTATGGAAGGGTTTCTGTAAATTTAAGATCATCAAGTCTACTTGAAGTAAGAGACATACCTCTTTCTCCTGGGTTTTAAATGCTTGTTAAAGATTGTGTTGGTTGTCATTTATTTTGAAATGTTTATTTTTATACTTTCCATTTTATTAATTAGCTGTCTGTAGCATGCAAACTGAGTAGGAAGGTGAGAACTAAATACCTGAAATGTTTAATACATTCACAATCATGTAAGTAAAACCATTCTCTGCAATATCATAAAAGAGCCCAAAATACAGAAAGTGGGAAGACTTCATAAATGGTAGCTATAGTGTATCTCCTCATTATCTAAAATTTTCTCATAATTGCCTCAGAAGTCTTTTTATCAAATTATTTAATTAAAAGAATATGGATTTTTGAAAGATTCTTATTATAGTCATTATAAAGGAAAAAACCACATTTTAAAATCACAGTTGAAGCTATAAATTAATAAGCAGGAAAATTTTCAGAAAGAAGCATAAATAGGATTGAATATTACACATACAAATAGAGTTCTTTATTATTTGTTTGGTCTTCCATTAGAAGGTCATTTTGATGGAATGGAAGTAGCCTATATTGGGGTATTAACAGAATACCTGCTTTATTTCCATTTCTGTTCTGATTATTATAACTACTAGAAGCAAATTTTCAATTACCATTAAGACCATATATTCAAGGTTATGTAATAATACTTCTAAGAATTTTACAATATTGAAAAGCCAGTTCTTTTTTAAATCAAATTATTATACCACAAGGGTTGTAGATGGTTCCAAAGTATCTATATATGCATGGTAATGCAGAAAAATAGTAAGACTGCATGACAAAACAAAATATACATAAAAGAAATAAATTCCTTACATATGTGAGATACAATGTAAACTTTTTTAACGTTAGTTCAAAAGGAAATCCATTTATTTGTTAGAAAAAAACGTTTATGACAGCATTGTCTGGAAATACTTAAACAATAGGTTCAAGGTTTGTACTGTCAAAATCTGGATTCATTCTACAAAAATTACTTTGAAAATTCAGCTTCTAACACTGTACAACTGGCTCACTGGGCTATCCAGTTGCAAGCAAAACAAAGGAAACAATATAACCATGGTATCAAATGGCTACCAAAATCAAACTTTGTTCTCAGTCAGTGGCCTCAAAATGGTAATTACATTGCCTTAAAGAAAACAGAAACCCGCTTTCAATTGGATTTTCAGTCATTTTATTCTGCGGTTTGGAGTCCATCTTAAATCAAATTGGATCCAGGGAACATTCTAAACCAGCTTTGTCTAAATTACGATTATACTCATGCTATTTAATGTGCACTACCCCATTTTGATGCTTATAGACTTGACCACTTGTTGAAAACTCTGTTCTTAATATCTGTTGAACTGTGCAAACTTCTCACTATACCAACTATAAGATGTCAGAACAAACTTTAGTTCTGGCTATAACCTAATTACTGAATTCAAATTTTCATATCCAACAGATTTAAAGAAGAACTAGCTCCTCGTCCACCTCTTAAATATTGAAATACATTCTTTGCTACATCTCAGGATGAAGTTCCATTTAACTTGTCACTATAATGTTTGCTTTTAAACTCATTGGCTGTAGGCCCCATAACTCTTTCACTCTCATTAAGTCCTTGTCATCTGTTCTTCAGTGTCTCACTGATTCCTTTTCATCCCTTCTTTAGTATCTCACTGTCCACTATTTGTCCTATTATTTTATAATATAATTCAATATCCCTGTTGTTAAGCTTTCCTTCTCACCCTGCCTGATCACAATATTAAGCATTCCCCTTTCCAGCCATATCCACATGTGCTCAAATTCTACACACATAAACTCAAAGGAGACATAGAAATTGTGCCCCCAAACCAGGCAGGGCAGTAGCTTTCCCTTGCATCCCAGGATTGCCTCCACTTCTAAGTATCTTGTCCTTTTTTGTTTTGTGGGGAACTTTGTGAGTTTCAGAACAAAGAGATGGATTGCACCCTTGCCATTTTTATGTTTTAAAAATGCCTCTAGAGATTTTGTGAGGGTCAGAGGCACTATTGAAAGTAGAAATGCAAGGAGATTTTCTTTTGCAACTTTGCAGTATGCCAGCCACAGAATTAAAAACCAAATTCATTTTTAAAAAAATTATAAAACAAGGTAGAGACTGAGAATCTAGAAGAAGGCTTGTTATTTATTGTCCTTTCAATGCATAATAATCTTTATAAAAAATCAACATAAAAAGAGAATTGTAGAGGATTTCCACAGAGAAAATGGGGAAGAATGGTATAAAACATAATAGTATGTATCAATTACAGAAAAGTGACATTTGTACGATCTTATTTTATCTAAACTATTTACCTGTTGCTGTACCAAATCTGGTTTTTGTACATTGTTCAGGCGAAGTTCTTATAGTTTGTGTCCTTATGCCAAGCATGATTGTATGTAAACCTGCCATTTTCAACATAAAGTTACACATTTATACATTATACAAATACATGAATCCTATAATATTTCTCTCTACAACCAGTTAATATTATTATGTCTCTATACCCTAATATTCAGTCATTTCTTTGGTTATGTACATCACCTTAATTTTTCTAGCTGCCAGTTCCAAGAGATTTGTAGTTTTAAAGATTTTATTATCGTTTTCTAGATGGCTGAAGGATGAGAAAGACCTATTAGGTCATTTATCCAATCTTCAGAAGAAAAAGTCTATTTAATATTTAATAGCATTTTGTTTGTTGGAGTTCCAAATGTCATAAGCAATGAGACTTCCTTTCATATCCTTTGAAAAACTGTTCTATAGCTTATTAGATTGACATGTATTATATTTTAAAAACCTAGTGCTTGCACTATATTTTCTTACGTGGATGTATACCCTCAACAATAACAATACAGCAAATAAGTCTAATTAACTTTCAATTTAGTTTATGATTTGCTTTGTTCTTTTGAGGTTTCTGTCTATAATTAATTTTCCCACATTGCTAGTGAGTGTTATTGGAGGTGTGAATATGTGTTTAACATACCTACGCAAACAGAATATTTTTTCATCATTCAAGCATGCACACAATCTACTTTGTCTTTTTCAAATATCGGAATATGGAAAGCAACAGAGCAATAGAAAGAGCCAGTGTACATTTCAGTGACAAAATTAGCCTACCTTTATTTTATATGTTTTACTAAATGTCAAATGAGACCGTTATCTTGGGCAGCTGTACAAAGCCTTTAGAAGTGGTGCTTCGCAATGTACAAGAGCAAGACAGGAAAACAGGAGTTTTTTCTTCTTCTGCCTTTATTCAGGCTTCTGCTTTGTAAGCTACTCTCAGCTGTCCCCTCAATGTATATATGCACAGCCAGTAATGTTGCATGTGGTGACAGCTGGGAGTAGTTTGCAAGGTCGACTCATGAGCCTGGAAACCTTTTATAGAGCCAAATGTTCATGTGCAGCCGGTCTTCGATATCATAGCATCATTCTTATACAGAGACTGGCAAGGAGGCATATCATACCCTTGATTTCCCTTGGGAACCCAGTCCATTTTGCTAACCACTGTGGACTGGGTTACCAGAGCATGTGGGATATAAATATGACAGAGACATTTTCTACAATGTGCCTAATGAATATAGATTGATTAAAACTGTTGATGGGCAGCAAGAATAAACTGATATAAAACAACTGGGTTTAGACCTATTTAAATAAACATGAGCATGCATTTTACAGAGGCCTGGTTTGGTGTAATAGTTAAGGCATCAGACTAAAAACTAGGAGATCATGTATTCTAGTCCTGACTAAGGCACGAAACTGGGTGATTTGGGGCTGATCACTCTTTCTGAGCCCTAGGAAGAAGGCAATGGCAAACCATTTATGGAAAATATTACCCTGAAAACTACAAGGATTTGTCTAAGTAGTCTCCAGGACTCAGGTCTGGTGTGTGTGTGTGTGTCTGTGTGTGTGTGTGTGTGTGTGTGTGTACTTTTAGACTTTTAAGAAGATGCAATGGCAGTATTTCACTAGGTTCACTGATCTATGGTTAATTAAATAGTATTGGAAGATGCTGGTTTCTTATTTCTAGAAAACAGATTTGGGTCGACAGGTTGTCAGAAATAGTTACCTGTATAACATCCAAATAATTGGTCCAATATGAATACAACTTATATTTTGGCCAGTTGGAACATCACTGTACTTTTCTTGGTTTATACAGTTGTTTTTAGAGAAAATTATGGGTTCCCTTATATATTTGAAAGAATGAGCTGCGAATCCAGATTTCCTATCTCCTGTTCAGACAGATGCAGAAATAATTTAAAGGATCAGTTTCTGCTCCTTCAGGTAAAATCTGTTAGGAATTTCTTACAATTTTACCTAAATGGGGATAATATTGAGAGATGGCCACTATTAGTTATACTTTTAAACAGCATGCAAGTTAGAATTGTAGTAACATTCACTTTTATTTATTTGCTAGATTTACATCTTACATGTGTGATCTTAATTTTGTTAGCAAAGCAATAGTCCTGAGAAGTAGATTGAACTGAAAGATAGTAACTGGTAGAAAGTCATCCAGGGCTGAGGACGAACTCAAACCTGTGTCTCCTAGGTCTTAGTTCAGTTCCGAACCACTAACCCAAATTGGTTTACCAGTGTGTAACAAAAAATAAAATGTCCTGATGTAGTCTTTCACAGCTGGTATCTGCTGGACAGTGTTGAGATTCATGGTTTAGTGATTGTGGTCTAGACATCAGATTTGCAGATGTTCACTGACCACTGGCACCTTCAGAGGCAAGATAGTCTTCTTCAGAGACAAGGGCTCCTACTGGTGCAGGCAGTGAAAGAGTGAACACAGACATTTCATCCTTTTCCTGTTTGGCACATGTCTTGGATTTGCTTGTACTAACTTATATAAAGGAAACAGACCCTGTTATAACTGAGTCTGATGATCTGAGGAACCTTGCTGGATTTGGGAAATTTCTTTCTACTGCCAGAGCTTTTGCAGTTCAGCCTGCATAGTTCAAGAGAGGCCTCCAGTCATGTTTCAGTAGACATAGGGAGCTAGAGGAGGTGTAAAATGGTGAAGCACACAATCAGCTTTTTTCTCTTGCAACACTGAAATATCCTATCAATACTCTGAAACCTTACATAGAACACAAACAAGCCCCACTATAAGCTTATTGAGATTGAATAGAAATGCTCTAAAATCTTTTAGGTGTTTATCCATTCATCCCCATTTACTTTTCACATCCTTTATTAAGTTTAGTTTTCATCAGTTCTTTGATTAATAAGTGTAGATTGAGAGGTTGGTTCCAGTAGATGGATTTAAGCTGATGAGCTTCTGTGCTGATGCATGAAGTTCAATTGAATAAATGGCCATACATTCATCTCTATATACATAACAAGATGGAAGCTTTATTCCATTTCTTTTTCTTATTTAAAGTTTAGATTACATAGTTCATTCTCCATTAGGATACTTAAAAAAAACACAAGGATGCAAATATTTTGAACGTGTATATTTCTGCCTTTCTATTTGTTTTGGAAAGCAAATTTTTGTTTCGTTTTCATTTGGAAACAATTAGAAATCTGTGAAAAAAAAATCGAAGGATGGTAATTATGCCAGGAGATTGGAATGGGTAGAATGTTTTTTCTGTCTTTAAAAACAGGGAGAAAAAAGAGAAGCTAAGTGTTTAGCATTGATACTGATACCAGGTAAAACTGGAACAGATTGTTAAAATACTCTGTTTATCAGCATTTAGAAAAGAAGCCCATATGGTTTATCAAAAACAAGTCATGCCAGGGCAAGCCAATCTCCTTTTCTGATAGAGTGACCAATTGAGTGGTTCACTGGGAATCCAGTGGCTGGTGTACTTCAACTTCAGCAGTCTTCCATGAGTTCCTACTAGTACAGTTGGAAAATTATGGACAGAATAGTGATATCCCTGGATGAATACTGAGCTGGTTGAACAAACTTACCCCATGGCTGCATGTCAATGGATGTATGTTAAAATACTGTAAAAAATGTCAAATGGTATATAAGAGGGGTCTGTTGTAAGCCCAATGCTTTTCAACATATTTATAAAATTGACAGTGACACAAAGAAGAATGGTTAGCTAATAGATCAACATATACATTTCAAAGATTCAGAAGGCTCTTGAAAAGCTGGAACAGTGGGTTGAAATCAATATGATGAAATGCACAGAACTTAATTTGAGTAGGAAACATCAAGCACACACGAGTATAGGACAGGGAGATCATTTTGCACATGTTAGAAGGATCTGGATGTCCTGTTGGATCAAAGGAGAAAATGAGTGATATAGCTGCAAAAAAAAGGGGGTGAAAGGGTGAAAGGAGGGAGGGAGGGAAGGAGGGAAGGAGGGAGGGAGGGAGGGAGGAAGGAAGGAAGGAAGGAAGGAAGGAAGGAAGGAAGGAAGAATCTAATGCACACTTTCACTTCATCAACAGGCATATAACAACAAGCTCAAAAGAGGTTATCATCCTCTCTGTTCTGGGCTGATAAAATTACAGTCAGGTCCAGAAATATTGGGACATCGACACAATTCTAACATCTTTGGCTCTATACACCACCACAATGGAGTTGGAATGAAACAAACACAATGTGCGTTAACTGCAGACTGTCAGCTTTAATTTGAGGGTATGTACATCCAACTCAGGTGAACGGTGTAGGACTTACAGCAGTTTGCATAGGTGCCTCCCACTTGTTAAGGGACCAAAAGTAATGGGACAATTGGCTTCTCAGCTGTTCCATGGCCAGGTGTGTGATATTCCCTCATTACCCCAATTACAATGTGCAGATAAAAGGCCCAGAGTTCATTTCAAGTGTGCTATTTGCATTTGGAATCTGTTGCTGTCAACTCTCAAGATGAGATCCAAAGAGCTGTCACTATCAGTGAAGCAAGCCATCATTAGGCTGAAGAAACAAAACAAACCCATCAGAGAGATAGCAAGAACATTAGGCATGGCCAAAACAACTGTTTGAAACATTCTCAAAAAGAAGGAATGCACCGGTGAGCTCAGCAACACCAAAAGACCTGGGAGACCATGGAAAACAAGTGTGGTGGATGACCGAAGAATTCTTTCCCTGGTGAAGAAAACACCCTTCACAACGGTTGGCCAGATCAAGAACACTCTCCAGGAGGTAGGTGTATGTGTGTCAAAGTCAACAATCAAGAGAAGACTTCACCAGAGTGAATACAGAGGGTTCACCACAAGATGTAAACCATTGGTGAGCTTCAAAAACAGGAAGGCCAGATTAGAGTTTGCCAAACAACATCTAACAAAGCCTTCACAGTTCTGGAACAAGATCCTATGGACAGATGAGACCAAGATCAAGTTGTACCAGAGTGATGGGAAGAGAAGAGTATGGAGAAGGAAAGGAATTGCTCATGATCCTAAGCATACCACCTCATCAATGAAGCATGGTGGTGGTAGTGTCATGGCGTGGGCATGTATGGCTGCCAATGGAACTGGTTCTCTTGTATTTATTGATGATGTGACTGCTGACAAAAGCAGCAGGATGAATTCTGAAGTGTTTCGGGCAATATTATCTGCTCACATTCAGCCAAATGCTGCAGAACTCATTGGACAACGCTTCACAGTGCAGATGGGCACTGACCCAAAGCATACTGCAAAAGCAACCAAAAAGTTTTTGAAGGGACAGAAGTGGAATGTTATGCAATGGCCAAGTCAATCACCTGACCTGAATCCCATTGAGCATGCATTTCACTTGCTGAAGACAAAACTGAAGGGAAAATGCCCCAAGAACAAGCAGGAACTGAAGACAGTTGCAGTAGAGGCCTGGCAGAGCATCACCAGGGATGAAACCCAGCGTCTGGTGATATCTATGCGTTCCAGACTTCAGGCTGTGATTGACTGCAAAGGATTTGCAACCAAGTATTAAGAAGGGAAAGTTTGATTTATGATTATTATTCTGTCCCATTACTTTTGGTCCCTTAACAAGTGGGAGGCACATATGCAAACTGCTGTAAGTCCTACACCGTTCACCTGAGTTGGATGTACATACCCTCAAATTAAAGCTGACAGTCTGCAGTTAATGCACATTGTGTTTGTTTCATTCCAATTCCATTGTGGTGGTGTATAGAGCCAAAGATGTTAGAATTGTGTCGATGTCCCAATATTTCTGGACCTGACTGTATATCTCAATGTAAATATCATATCCCTTTCTGTCTGCCCATGAAGGATACTGACAAATAGGAGCATTTGCCACATGAGAGCAACTGAGGTCATGAGAGTCAAAAGGATAAATTTATCAGGAACAGTGTATGTTTACCCTGCAGAAGACATAATAGCTGTTTTCAGGTATGAGAAGGATGTCAAGGGAGAATGGTTCAAAAGTGGTCCAGACACTAGAACAAGAATCAGTGGGTTTCACTTAACAAGGAAGTAGTGTTTATTAGTTTTATTTTATATTTTCTGCCCATCTCATAGCAAATGACTCTTTGGATGGTTTGGGTGGACAGCAAGAAATTAATAATAAGAACTATTCAACAGTGAAATCAGGAGAGTATGTGTTCTAGTCCTGCCTTAGGCATGAAACCCATGTGGGTGATATTGGGCTAGTCTCTCTCTCTCAACAGAACCCATTTGATAGGGTGGTTCTTATGGGAAAAATAGGAGGGGTATTAGGTATGTTCCCCATCTTGAGTTACGAATTAAAAAAGTAAGGCAGGATTAAAAAAATCTAATAAAAACAGATTGCTCAAGAGATGAAGGATTTTCCTTCACCTGAGTTATTTAAATAGAAGCTGGACAGCCATCTGTTCAGGTTGCTGTGCTAATGTATTAAGAGTGGTAGAATAGATGATCTCTAGAATATCTTTCAATGC
Organism: Pantherophis guttatus; assembly: GCF_059756535.1. Lineage (NCBI taxonomy): Eukaryota > Metazoa > Chordata > Lepidosauria > Squamata > Colubridae > Pantherophis > Pantherophis guttatus. Next base: position 196,990,305 of record NC_142063.1, on the reverse strand, counting down.
TTACATTATATTATTCTTTTAGTAATCTGAATTTTTATATCCAACTACAGTTGCATAGTAATGTGTTTTGTTTATAGAACAGCTAGGTGTAAATGATCTAGCCAGATGTTTAATCACCAAGGGGAAACAAGTTAATCACAAATTAACACAATCCTCATTTATCAAGTACTTAATTCTCAGTAGTAGGTCACAAAAGCAGGTTTTGTTGTTCTTTACAATATATTTTGATATTGATAGCATCCCTAGAATGCTAAATACTGTTAAATACCAAAATATGTAAGTCACAACAGTATGTAATGGAAAAGAACAAATTAAATTGTTTCAGGTCAGGTGTCACATCATCATTAAGTGAGTTCTTATTCACATAACATTTGTAAACTGTTGCAGTTGCTGTCTTCATCTCTTCCTTTTATTATAGAAGTGTATACCTTGTGCTACCAGCTTGTACATGGTTACTTATGAATAAGTGTATTTCTTTGAATAGGGATGCACTGATTATGTTGAAAATACCTATCTATATTTGGTTTTCTTCTGGTGTTCAAGTTCCTTTTTATCTATGAAACTCAGAGCTTTGTATGGATAACTTAAAAGCAAGTATCAAATATAGCAGAATACATGACATGAAAAATGCATATAATTCATCTGTTTTCCTGACCTTCTTTGAGTAGGTCTGATGTATGCCACCTTTCATATGCGTTCATTCATACCTTCACATAAATACACGGCAAAAGAGATATAGTACCGTTGTACAAAGGAATGGTCGAGTCTGTCATTTTCACTTCTATAATTGTCTGGTTTGGCATTGCAACCAAACAAGACAGACACAGACTTCAGTGGATAGTTAGAACTGCAGAAGAAACAATTACAACCAGCCTGCCTTCCACTGGGGATCTGTATACTGCACAAGCCAGAAAGAGGGTTGTGAAAATATCTACAACCCCCTCACATTCTGGACATAAACTGTTTCAACTTCTTCCCTCAGGATGACGCTACAGGGCATTGCACAGCAAAACAACTAGACACAAAGATAGTCCCCCCCCCACGCCATCACTCTACTAAACAACTAATTCCCACAATATTGCCAAACTACCTAGTAGAGCTGTATTACTATTATCCTTCTCCTCTTTCCTATTACATTTTCCGTTATCTTCTAATGACTATAACTTTGTGGCTTGTTATCTTATGATTTATATTGATTGTTTTTATTTAGTATTCTAGGATGATTTATCTTGATAGCTTATTTAGTATCCTATGACTATCATTGAATGTGGTATCTTATGATTTATGATGATTGTATTTTATGATTATGATCATTTTTGATCACTTGTAGCTTGTATGTACACTGAGAGCTTATGCACTAGAGACAAATTTTTTGTGTGTCTAATCACACTTGACCAATAAAGAATTCTATTATTATTCTATTAGTATATACAATGAAACCAGTGGTGAAATCTGAAACGGTTTACTACCGGTTTGCTGGGTGCGCATGCGCAATGCGCACCATGCACCAAATGCAAGGTGCACGTGAGCAGTGCATGCCAAAAGGAAGCATGCGATAAGTATAAGAGCGCGCGAGGGGGGGTGATCAACTGTGGTGCGCAAACTTTTTTTTTACTTTTAAAAGCATTTTCTTACAACTTCTTCGGTCAAAAGGTTGTAGAAAAAATGCTTTTAAAAATTAAAAAAAAAGCCTCTGATGATCACGTGGCTCAGCTGGGCATGGGTGGTGGCAGGGATTTTTGCTCCCGATCGCCGAACCACCCACCGCCATCGCTACCGGATTGGGCGATCCGGTCCGAACTGGGAGCATTTCACCCCTGAATGAATCTAAATAACTGTATTATATATAAGCAATACGTAGCACTATTAACAATGTGGTAACAGACTTCTTTGACAATCTTCATGGTTCATAATCAAGCAAGAACATGTCATTTTTAAAAAATCGGGGTAGGTTCCATTGTTTCATTTGAATGAAACTTTTATTAGTTCTTATAGGTATTCTATATCATCAAGTGGTTAATGTTGCTATGACTGAAATAGAATAAAACGAGTGAAATTGTCTTTCTTCAGTTAATCAAAAGGAAGATATACATATGCAAAAATAGGTAAGGTAAAATTATGGCAATTATGAAGCTGGAGGAGGAATGCAGGATGACAGCAGAAAGCAAAAAATGAAAAGCAGTGTGTTCTTCAGTTTATTTAATTTATTTAGTTAACGTATAGTTCATTGTTTTTTCTTCACTTGCAAGAGGATAGTAAAGTTCATACTCTATCCATATCACTATTACTTTTGATAGATGTTTTTTTCTTGTGGGTCAGGAACCAATAGTAGTTTCATGAAAGAAGCATATTATTGTCTCTTTAAAGTGTTCATATTAACTTATTTATCATTGTTTTGGTAGATTCGTATTTCAAAGTTGGTATCAAAGTAATGCTATTGAATGATTATAGTATTTTTAAAAAAACTTTTCTGGTGTGCTTCAACTATGTTTGTTTGCAGGGTTCAGAATTCTCAGTTGATATCTATGGTATAAATATTGAAGAAGGACCAAGGAGACTCATGGTCAAGTCCACTCAGTCACAAATCTTACTGGCCAACCTATCTCAAAAATGTAATAATAATAACTACAATAATCTGCCTATGCCAGGTCCTTTAGAAGGACTCGAAAGGTGGGTAAAATGCCAAATCCAGTCTAAACATCTATGTGATGAACCATAATACTAATATGTGCTTGGATCTGCATTATACTTTGCTGATACAATACAACATTCTAGGTTCTTGGGAAGAACTCAAAGTGAACGAAAGTCAACACCATTGATTTAATTTCTTAAGGCCACCCAATTCCAGAAAGACTGTGGGTAACTTATAACACATCTACTAGACTAAATTGAAAATAAGACCTTAACTAAGAATGTTTGCAGAACTAAACCAGCATTCTCCAATTATTATAACAATAAAACTGATAATAAAAACCAATAATAATAATAATAATAATAATAATAATAATAATAATTGACTGCAGGAATAATTGACTGGACCCAGATGGAGTTAGACAATTAGGACAGAAAAACAAGGAAGCTTATGACAATGAATCATGCCTTGCACCCTAAAAGTGATGTTGACCGATTATATTTACCAAGAGCAGAGGGTGGTCGAGGACTCCTACAAGTAAAGCAGACTGTGGAAGAAGAAAAATGCAGCTTGAATGGTTACATCCAGAAAAGTGAAGAACCAATGATTAAGGAAGTAAATAAAGGAGGCCTTTTAAAGACAACTAAAACAAAAGCAGAATATAAGAAAGAAGTAATTGAGCAGCGAGCTGAAAATTGGAAACACAAAGCTCTGCATGGCCAATACTTGAAAAGTATTGAAGGCAAAGCTGACCAGAAACTAACTTGGAACTGGTTAAGATCAGGAGTACTGAAAAAAGAAACAGAAAGCTTTATTTTGGCAGCTCAAGAACAAGCCCTAGCCACAAACTGTATGAAGGCAAAAATTCAACATGTTACCACCAACAGCAAATGCCGCCTCTGCAATGAAAAAGAAGAGACAGTTGACCACCTGATCAGTGGGTGCAGCAAAATTTCACAAACTGACTACCTACAACGCCATGACCGTGTTGCTAAAATCATTCACTGGAAATTGTGCCAGAAGTTTGGATTTGAGTACAGCAAAAACCACTGGGAACATCAGGTTGAGAAAGTTTTAGAGAATGAGAAACTCAAGATCTTGTGGGACTTTAGGATTCAAACTGACAGGCACTTGGTCCACAACACACCTGACATAACAATAGTTGAAAAGAAAAAAGTATGGTTCATTGACATTGCAATACCTAGTGATGCACGAATTGAAGATAAGCAGCAAGAAAAAATCACAAAGTACCGGGACTTACAAATTGAAGTTGAGCGACTGTGGAGAAAGAAATCGTGTGTTGTCCCGATTGTAATTGGAGCCCTCGGAGCAATACCCAAAGGGCTACCCCGCTATTTAGAAATTCTAAATTTGCCGGACTTGAACATTTTGACTCTACAAAAAACCACCTTACTCGGAACAGCTTACATCCTCCGACGATACCTTAACAGTTCCTAGGTCCTTGGTTAGGACTCGAGCTGCTGAGCTATTAACCAGCCTCAAAGGCTGTGAATCTCACTAAAGATTAACCAATAAATAATAATAACCTATACTTTTAGCTTATATGTGTATCTACGTATAATTGGAATTAATATTATAGTACAATGTTTTTATAACGATATTGTCTTAGCAAATCTTATTTGTTATTTGCATTTAAATTGAATGTTGTCCTCAATGATTTCCATTTGTGCTAAGCAGGAAAGTAAACCTAAAGACCGATGTTAGATTTATCTTCTTAATGGCTGGAGGAAGTTGATTTTAGATGATGTGAGAACATTAAAACTAACTGTAAACAAATTAGCAATAGCTGTAGGAGAAAGTTTGACAATGAAGGTATCAAAGTAGTAGATAGTTTCTGCCTTTTAGGACCAATCACCAACAATAAAAGAACTACCAGATGAGAAATGCACTGCTGATTAGCACTTGGTACAGCAGCCAGGAAGCCTTGGAAAAGATATTCAAATGTTGTGATGTACCTATACCTACAAAGTTCAAAATTATGCAGCGCATAGTATCTACTTTGATACTTTTTGGAAGTAAAAACTGAACTTTAAGGAAGCAGCATGGGATTGATGATTTTGAACTTTAGTATTGGAGAAGATTCCAGAGAATACCTTGGGCAGCCAAGAAAATAAACTGATGGATTATCTATCAAATCAACCCAGAGTTTTCAGTCAAGGTACAAATGACCAGTCTCAAATTATTCTGAAAATCCAGTCTCTTGAAAAGTCTCCAATGCTAGGAAAGGTGGAAGAAAGAGAGGACAGAATAACAAACACAAGGTGGATGGACTCAGTTACAGTGGCAATGGGTGCACCACAAGGAAATGTGGAAGAACAGTTGAGGGATAGAACATCATGGAATTTTTTTTCTTCCTATATGGTCACTAAGAGTTGACACCAAGTTTAAACTGGCCCCTCAAGATTGATTCAGATGATCTTGATACTCCATTTTTCCCACAGCTGCAGCTGGGGAGGGAATGGTTTAAGATGGGGACATTGATTCCATATCAAGGTGTTCTAAGAGTAAAATCAACTAAGCTATATCTGTCAGGTTTAAAACATCAGCAGCATCCAGAGCTTGTGGAACTACATCTCCCAGCTTCTCTCATCATTGGCCGTGATGGCTGAAGCTGTGTGAATATGTTACTCCAACAACAGAAACACTTCAGGTTCCCAATTACTAGTATAGTGCCATCATTTAATTAAATAGACTTGCACAGCTCTGAGTGAACCAAATAGAAATTAATATATGTTACATGCATTGATTTATTGAAGTTGCCCATTGCATTGAATCACATGGCAATTTGGTGTTATTGAATTTGTTTAGCAACTTTCCCTGTCTGACATAGCATTAAGACAAATAATAGTTTGACTTAAAATTTGAATTGACTTAGAACTATTATGATTTAACCAATCTACAGTACAGGACTATTTAAGTTTTAAATAGGCTCGATTTGAGATTATACCCAATCTATCAAAAATGTGAAAATTAACCAATGTATAGCAGTAATGAGTGCTAATTAACTTTATACCTTTAGATAATTTGTTGAGTGTTTTATGGGTATGATTAAAAAATTTTTTTACTTCACAGTGAAGTTTTTTAACCCTTACCTTTGCTCCCAACCAATCACCTCCCCTCCCCTGGGAAATTAGCAGAATTGACAAGTACGCAAAACAAGATGGATGATTAATCTGTTTAGTTCTCATACTGACATTTACACAGTTAATTGCATGGTATTGATGCTCTGTAAATGGTCCTGAATATTAATGGCAGATTTGGTTAAACCTGAAAGCTGTTTGTTTAGGGGATTCACTGGAGAAATAGAATGCTTCATCAACTTTAGATTTCCATCACAGATTTTATGACATATCATGGAACATAACTGTTTTTTATGGCTTGTAAAAATGGCTTCAATATTTTACATTCTATGCTTCAAGGAATCCTGATTGGCAGTTGATTAGCTTTTTGCTCAAGTCATTATCTTTTTGAGTGAAATTAGTTGACTAGAAAATTGCATTGTAATTCACTAGTGGAAACCAACATTTCAAAAGCCCGCTTATGATTGTGAAGCCTTTATCTTTCCAAATACAACTTAAATTATTTTTGAACATGTTCAAGTAAAAAGCTACTGTATGCTGTGATATGTGGTAAATGCTCAATTATGACATTCCTTATACCAAATCATTCTCCTGGGAAGAATCCAAGAAGAGCTGTTCACCTCTTTCAAAAAAATAAATAAGAGTTTAACAAGGAGCAGCAAGATTGGGAACACCAGAGATCAAAGACAATTAGGTTAATAATTCTTCCTTTCTCAGGTAAATTAAAAATATTTAATAATACGGTTCTGCCTTGGAGCAATTATTTGAAGCACACTTGTTTTGGAAATCATGTGTGCAATGAACAAAACATCTACCGTATCAACAGTATTTTAGTAATTTTGAAATGAACAGTATTGGTAACTTAAACCATCTTTCCTAATATATTGCTTTCCAGTATTGCTTTACAGATTACTGCTTGCAGAAATTCCCAACCTGTAAGACTTTGTTAATTAAGATTCCCAATCTGTGTAGTTAAGGAGTTTTGCTTTTAATATTTTTAATGTGTTGAGTTTTATAGTTTTATTATGGTTTTGATGTTGTCTTTTGTTTGCGAATCCCCAGAGTTGGCTATAAGATGGGTGGCGATATAAATATTTTAAAAGAAAGAAAGAAAGAAAGAAAGAAAGAAAGAAAGAAAGAAAGAAAGAAAGAAAGAAAGAGAGATTGAGAACTATGAATATCCTTATATATGTGAAACAGATTTTGCAGATGACTTCCTCAATTATAAATAGATCAAAAGTATCTTAAGCATTTTATAATCAATATACATCCTTGAGGCAATATACAGTATATACACGTACACTACACACACACACACACACACACACACACACACACACACACACACACACAGGATCCAGGATTTGGATCTAGTTATAGGTTCATTGTAAATAGGCTTACTGATTAAAATGGTGCAGCATGCAATAATCTGGTGAGTTATGGGTACTCATGTGACACCACTATTATCGGAGTTGCACTGGCAACTAGTTAGCTTTCTGTGTGATTCTAGGTGTTGGTTGTCTGACCTCCTTCTTTGAATTAATCCTATCCATTCAGTAAGGGCCAGAAGCAAAAGTTTGCTGGGGTTTCCACCTCCAAAATCTCTCGTCTTTAGGATCTCTGAGCTTGAACATTTTGAGTAATAAACCCCCTCCTTTGGAACAGTTTAGCCCTAGCTACCACCTTTGCTTACTATATTTTTTAAAAGTTGTGAAAATATGGCTCTTCAGAAAGACATTTGAACATGGGAAGTTTATACTACCCTGGATAGTGTCACATAAAAATGCTTGGTTATAATAGAATTAACTGAACTTTTGTTTTTAGTTTTCCAATATTAATAGGGTAAGCTACTCTAAAAGTCTCCGCAAATGGAGTGGCATATAAGTGTAATGATAAATAAACAATTTCAGAAGCTATGTTCTGCATGCTTTTTCTACATTGCTTAATATTGTCATAGTAACTGAGAATGTAGAACAATCAAATTAAGAACGATGGTATAAAACACATCTTCAGTTCATTGACCATTATAATAGTTACACAGCAGTTATTTTGTTTGCAGCATTTTGATATGTTTACTGCATACTAAATACATTCCATTGAATCTGCATAGTTAAAATCTATAGAGAAAACTGCAGTTGTAATTACTTGGAAATTTTGTTGTATAATTTGATTAATGCATTGGTACCGTGTTTCCCCAAAAATAAGACCCTGTCTTATATTTTTTGAACCCTGAAAGTTCAATAACGCTTGGCGTTATTGCCATGCGCTCAAAATCCCAATTGGGCTTATTATCAGGGGATGTTTTATTTTGGGGGAAATGGTATACTTATGAGTTCTGATAGTTTATCATGCATGCTTGTTCCAGAACTGACTTTTGCAATAGATTCCATAGTTTAATATTAGATTCTAGCTTGATATTTTGAGAAGAAATATTAAAGATAATTTTGATATGATTGCCAACTCTTGTTATGCATCTGGATGTGTATGAATCTAAAGCTAATTGTTGCCTTTGTATCATTAATGTATAATATATAACAACAAGAACAGAGAACTAGTCTCATAATAACAAGATTCCTATTTCAGTTACTTTCACATTAATTTTATTTCTTTCTGACAGTTGAATCCTGTTCATCTTGTCTCTTTTCCCCATTTTTTTCTTTGTCTTTAAATGTTGTTTACCTAGAGTGTGACACAATTTCGATTACAGCTCTCTTGATTCAGTATTGGATTCATCAGTTGGAACATGCTGATGCTGTTTTCTGGAGGAAGGGGGAATTGAGGAGAGAAGGATTTTAGAAGTGTAGTTAGAAGGATGGGCCTGAGAGAAACTTAAAAGTTGTAGCCCTAGGAAAACCTCCATCTGTTGGTGACATAGTTATGTTCTTACATTTTGCCAGTAAATGCAAGCGTTGACAACCTATAGATACATTATGATATTAAAGAACCTATTTACAACACATTTGAAATTAATTAGTGAAAGTTAATTTGATTTCTTGTTTAAATGCTAAAAAATGTACCATTCTAGATCTTCCTCACATTTTACCTAGTTACATTGCCTCAGATACATAAAATAAGAGAGGAGAAAAACAAATGGATTTCCAAACCATAAAAGGGGTTGATACTGGTTGTAAGGCCACTAGATTCTTTAGCTATCCCTAAATTTATGGGGTTATGGTTTAATTTTGAAGAAAAAAAAACTGGGAAAAACCACTCACAAATCAGAACGTATGACATTGGCAGTATATAAATTAAACAAAAAATTGAATACGTTAGAGTAGAACAATCCATACCACAGAACATTTGGCATAATATATAAGAAAATCTACTAAAATGCACATATGTTTTTACTTTAGTTTTACACTGTAGATACATACAAAATATTTCATTCCTCTGTAAAATGTTCCATGTTTTAGAGTGAGAAAAGGCTGATATTTTGACATGCAAGCACAATTAGTTGCTGTGTCTGTATACACACTTCCTTCAGTAAAACATTGGTATTAATTAAAAAGAAAAAGTTGTCTTAGGTTACACAAAGTAAATGTCACACTTGGGACCTAAATGTCTCTTGGCTGGGTTGATCAATTCTAACAAGTAAAACTTTTAATGGCAGTCAAGAAGTGATCTTTCAATATAGATAAGACTAGGAAATAATTCTCACTCTTCTCACTGACATTGTATCTTCCCTTGAGAAGCAACAGTGCTGCTTCTGATTTTCCTTTACCTGCTTGAATGATTAGATATGGAGGCATCTTGTCCAGCAGAAAAGGGGGAAAGAATATTCTGTATTTTTGCCATGTGGGCATCTAAGATAGTTCTGTCTTACCAGAGTCATCACTGGATCTTTTGTTTTTCCTCCTCAGAACATGTATCATTTCTAAAACATTCTTAATTAATGTTTATTTTATTTATGTATTTAAAATATTTATGTAGCCATCCATCTTGTATCAAACTCAAGGCAGCTCACAACCCAATTTTTTTTTAAAAACCCATCTATTTACAATAAAAATATTAAAATGAAGAAGTCACACTATTTGTGCTGTTGACGAGGATTGATGATCCTGGCAAAATTATTTTTTTGAGGAAAGATTGAAAAGAATACTGTAGAGTGAAAGAAATAGTATAGAAAACATCAGTGTAATGGTGCTACATGACACATCAAATGTGTTCTATCCTAGATGTAAATTCTGCCAAGCACAGACATGAATCTGGTCTGAATGTCTTCAATTATAGCTGAGTTCAACAGAGGGTAGTCAAGAAAGAGTCCAAACAGTTGAATCAAATTAAAAGTTATTTATATAATCCTAAAGATAAAATCAAGCTATCATGACTTGGTAACATGAGCCTTCCTCAGATGAGTGAAAGAACCAAGAGAAGTTTTGCCAGTACCAGTGGGAAACCTAAAACTCTGAAGCTGCATCAGAAAGAATGATTCAACCTGCCTATCCAGACCTTGACTTCTTACCCAACTTGCTAACCTGAGAACAGTAGACAGAACTGCAAAGGAATGTTAGATAGATCACGAACTAGCATGAAAAAAACCAAAACAGAGCAGGACAAGATGACTCACGAAGAATTAGAAGCTAAAGCTATAATTTTAGAAAGTAGTATAGCTGGGATAATGCTATTTTGAAGACCTCAAGATAGTTCTGTTGAAACCTTTCCTTCTTTTTGGACTGCTTCTTGAAATTCTAACTGCTTTACATTTTGGATTATGTTGCCATTGCTTGCCCTTGTATCCCGACTATTTGATAAGAAAGCCATGTCATATATAAACTTAAATTGGATTTATAAAACAAACCTGATGTTTTAATTGCTGTTAAAGACAGATAAACACAATTTTTTGTGAGGCATAAATACAAGGTAACAAATTTCAGGGAGGTAAAATATCTGAGGTGAATTATAAGGCTGGTTTAATGGACTGGCAACCACCAACAAATTGAATTCCAATCCAGGCAAGATAATAGACCTGTTGATGGATGTTTTATTTGTTGAGTGATGGTATTTGTCCTGTTTTGGAAAATGACATTTGTTTCTTGGAAGCTAAGTAAGGCTAGGCCCAGATAGTGTTTTGATGGGAGACCACCAAAGAACACTTGAGCTAAAATCTACAGTGGGAAATCAAAAACATCTTGAAGCAAAATGATAGCAAGTCATTTCTGAAGTTTGCTACAAAACTGCATGGTTGCACGAAGCCCCTAGAAGTCAAGTTTAATTCAAGAGTATGTTTATGTGAATGAAGGCAAATATACATATCCCAAGATAATGTTGCAGGATCTAATCTGAGTCGGTCACCAGGACCAAAACTTTATTCTTCCAAACTTTTGGACTCATGCTGGAGCCTATCCTTAGGGAACTTCTTAGGGAACTTGTGTTCTGGAGAGAGAGAAGTTCCGTGACATTCTGGAGAAAGTGAAGTTCCCTGAGGATGGGCTCCAGCATGAGCCCAAAAGTTTGGAAGATTAGAATTTTGGTACCAGTGATGGACTCAGATTGGATTCTGCAGGGTGTTTATGGTTACTTTCATCCCTAAAGAATTAAATTTATAGCATGCCACTAAAAGTGTGATTGGTACACTTATGTCAGTGTATCCCTTCTATTTAGATTACAATAATCCCTGCCCTGATAATCTCTTGCCTATATTATTGTAATGTGTTGTGTATTGGGCTCCTTTTGTAGATTTTTAGGAAACTTCAGAGTATGACTTCAGACGTATTGATAGAACTGAATATTGGAATCATACTGTACCCATTTAACTACATGTTTACAGACTCAACTAAAGATGCTGTTTTTGACCTGAAAAACCCATCATGTCTTGGAACCTCAATAGAAATGCCTCTTCCCACAGATTTATATGTGGACTCTTAATTAATCCTCCAAGGCAGCATTCCTAGTATTTTCCCATTGTAGGTACGGTGAATGGTGGCCCTGAGCTCTAGCAATTATTTGCTTTACTATATGATATGGATATGCAGATAACAGATTTTAATATTTTATTTTTAGCTTCTGGAAAATTCTATTGCTCATTGTTCTGCTCCAGCTACGGACCCAAAGAATGCAGCACACACAAAATCTATACAAAGCTTATTTTTCTCAAATAACTCAGTCTTTTTCAACCAAAGGCTGTTAATAAACTTTCAAACAGTCTACAAGAATTCTAAGATAAGGTAATCACAGTCTTACTAGGCTTGGCAGAAAGCCCAGAAGCAATTTTGCAGAGAATCCAGATGCAAAAGAGAGTGAACTAAAGTTGTTCCCTACAGCTTGCTGCAATCAGTGTTCCTCCTTAAATAGGCTAAGGGAGTGGCCAATTAGCCCCAAGCCTTACTCTCGAGGAGACCTCCTCCTGAGGAGCCACTTCTGCCTTTTGGCAGCTCTGTGCGCCCGTGCATGGAGAAGAGGCTCCTCCTCTTTGTCCTCTTCACTTAAAGGAGTTTCTCAAGGTTCTGAAGGCCCTGGCTGAATCCCTGCCTCTGGCACCACATCTTCTCCAGCCTCCTCACTGTCCAACTCGAGCACCAGCTGCACAGGCTGCTGGCGCAGCACCACACCAGCCGCTTCGTCAGTATCAGCTACAATCTGCACAGGCCGCTGACGGGCCACAACACTCATAAAGTGTGAACATTAAATTCAGTACAATAAAACCAAACAATTGTGATTGGAGATAAGTTGTTAAGCCTGTGCCCTTCTCACTGGGTTGCCCTTAGTCCTCTCTCTGATGCTATTTAACATTTAAATAAAATTGTTTGAAGACATTATCTTTTGGTAGCGGATGGGGTATTATCAAGTATGCTGATGTCCTTTTGCACATCTCCAATATGAGCTGGAGATGCTTTTGAGGTCTTTGCCTCAGTGTCTGGAATCTAGATGGGACAAAACAAGTTGAATCTTACCAAGACTGGCTGGCTATTTGTACAGCAATTGTATGATGGTTGAGCAGCTTTCTTACTTGGGGGGGATAGCATTTTTCCTGAAAATGAAGGTACACAACTTGAGATACAAGTGCTTCTGAATTCACAGCTTCATCTAGATCACCAGCCATTGGTACCCTATGACATCCAACTAGCTGATGTTCTAGTTGTAACTTTATTTGGAATGGCAGACTCTGGGAACAATTACTCATTCTCTAATTTATTTCCAGATTGGATTACTATACTGTCTTCTATTTGAAACTACTTTGAAGACAACTTGCTGAAAAATGCAGTAGTCTGTATGTTGTTCAGAAAGTCAGTTCAGAAATATAACATCTAGTTTACAGGTGCTGCACTTCTAGTAGTCCCCCCCCCCCAAGCACAGTTCAAAGTGCTGGTTGGAATTTATAATGCATCTTCAGTCTTCTGTACTAAGCTAGTCTTTCAAGGTCTAGCTAGCCTCTACTTGAAACTCTTTTTAGAGAGTGGTGGAAACTGGATGTTCCATCTTTGGAGGCTAAGAACTAAAGTTTTTTTTCTTTTCTTATCAGCAGTGGTTATTTTTTTTTAAGTCTTTTAATGATGTTTATGGTTTTTAATTGCTGTTGTGATTTGATTTGTAAACCATCTAGAGGTTTACAATCTGGAAAGAAACCAACAAGCTATCACTGGCTGTCTAAAGTTGGTCCAGATTAGTGAGATTTGGAAGGGACAGGGTCAGCAGTGGGCTGCTGCCAGTTTGGACAGTTCGGGCGAACTGGTAGTTCCGACAATCAGCTGGCCCCGCACCCTCGCCCTATCATGTCCTATATTTCCTTTTTTTTTTGGCTCAGCTGATTTGCACAGCAAAGCTGATTTCCACACCTCCGCTGTTCTACTTACTGGGGCTGCCTTAGATGGTAAGCAGCTGAACTTCAAATTGCTGTATTTTGAATGCTGCGTGCAAGCGTGTTAGGCACATGCGCAAAGCCCGCGCTCACAGAACCGGTTGTTAAACTGGTTGCAGCCCACCACTGGACAGGATATATAAAAATTGATTATGTCCATTATAGTTAGGCAATGTTCTTGGAGGAGCAGTTTACATTTTGCTTAATTTTTGGTGCAAATACACTTGTTGGCTCTTTATCTAAGGAAGTTGATTTAGCACCAATACTTTTATTCTTAGGATATTTTTATTTTGTGCTTTTATTATCTTTCAAAATCTATATTTTCATTTTATTATCATAGGAGCTGGTAACATAATCCTGCAATTGCTACTTAAGTACGAGATTTGTATATTCTTTACACATTCAGAAGAAATTTTTATAAGTGCAGCTCTGTACATTCAACTCATAACACATAATTGTGACAGTTATCATTCCTGTTAATATACAATGAGTATGTGATGTTTGAGAATAATCTTTCCCAGGGAAGCCACAGATATTATAGATTTATTTGATGACTTCCTTGTATCATATTGTTTTCTTTGCTTGCTTTCTTATATTTCTGGAATTTAACTCTTGCCCCTTCAGTGGCAGATGGCATGAGGACAGCTTATAAAGGTAAATAAAAAATACAAAATTTCAAAAGCCAACTACAAAAACAGCTGGAAATAATACATCCTTTAGGCTTCTTTGGACAAATGTGTCAAATATGTACAGTCTATTTCCTAACCTAGAGGCTGAATAGAATGTCGGCAGGTGGCAGAATGCTTTTTGGCCAGACTAGTTTAATCATGGCCAGATGGTAATTCAGATGGTAGCTGTAAAAGAATGTGATATGTGAAGATATCTTATGCTATTAGCTATGCTCAGTGTCGTTTCTTCTAGTGTTTGCAAAATTCCACTTTATATTTGTGAACTAATATTCCTTTATTATTTCTAAAGCTGATGCATAAAATGTTCAATAAATTCTCATATTTGGGGGCATAACCTATCTAGCTGCCCACTGAATTATTATGTTCTGTCCTATTAATTCCAATTCCAATTCTATTCCGATTCCAATTCTATTCCAATTCCAGTTCAAATTCTATTCCTATTCCAATTCCTATTCTATGCTAATTCCATTCCATTCCATTGTTTTCCTATTTCTAATCCTATCCTATCCTCCCCTACCCTTTCCTATTCTACTCTATTTCATATCTTATCCTATTCTGTTCCCTACCCTACCCTATCCAATTCATAAAATTACCACCAAACCATCTAGAAATAACAAATGAGGAACATAAAATAATCGGGAATGAAGTTGAAATCTTCACACTGAGATTAATCAAAGGGAAATCTTAGTGTGTTCTGTACAGCTTTGAATATTCTGACTAGATGATATGGTGAAAAAAGCTTGAAGCACAGAAATACGAAAAGCTAATACAAAGTCCTAATAGAGCTGTGGTGGCACAGTGGTTAGAATACAATATTGCAGGCTAACTTTGCTCACTGACTGTTGTGGCCCGCCAGCGGCCTGCGCAAATCATGGCTGATCCCGACGAGGCTGGTGTGGGGTCGCGCCAGCAGGCTGCGCAGCCGGCACTTGCGCCGGACAACGAGGAGGCTGAAGAGGATGTGGTGCCAGAGGCAGGGACTCAGCCAGGGCCTTCAGAACCTCCAGAGGCTCCTTCAAGTGGATAGAGCGAAGTGGAGGAGCCTCTTCTCAATGCTCGAGCACGCAGGGCTGCCAAAAGGCAGGAGTGGCTACTCAGGAGGAGGAGGAGGTCTCCTCGAGAGTAAGGCTTGAGGATAATTGGCCACTCCCTTAGCCTATTTAAGTCACACGCCATTAGTAAGTTTCTTGCTAGAAACAACTTGTAATTATCATCAGAGCATTTTTGGAAAAGTCTTATCGTATCTTGCTTTCTGGGCTGGTTGCCAATTTTTGCTGGACTTTGGTTTATTCTTGCTACTTAATAAATTTGATAAGGACCGTTGGTGTGTGTCTATATCCTCGGGAATCGGAGCTGGGGCAGAACACTGTCATGAGTTCGATCTTGACCGGCTCAAGATTGACTCAGCTTTCTATCCTTCTGAGGTCAGTAAAACGTGGACCCAAATTGTTGGGGGTAATATGCTAACTCTATAAACCACTTAGAGAGAGCAGTAAAGTACTGGGAAGTGGTATATAAGTCTAAGTGTTGTTGCTATTGCTAATAAATCAGCACCTTCAGAAATGCCTTCGAAATAAGATGAGATAACATAACCATTGCACTCAAGTCCACGTAGGTGGAAAGTTTTGCAAAGTTCCTGAGTTGTCAAATACTTAAAACTCAGTCAGAATTTGGATTTCTTAGACATTGATTTGACATTGACATGATAATATGCAAGTATATATAATCTCTAAGTTCCTGAAGAATATGTAGGAGAAATCTCCTTCTTTGTATATGTTAAATCCTATTTCTTAAAAGTTGAGTGTATGAATCTATTTTAAGTGATAATGAAAAAGACAAATAAACATTGCTTGATTGGTTATGTAACCTTTTGTGTTGAATATGTGAACCTGGGACCACCTGCAACATTCTTCTATTTTGACTTTGATTACATTAGCTGATTACTAATGATATTGTATGTTGCCTTCCAAAAAGAAAAAAGAAAAAGAAATTTGCCCTAAATTATCAATAATGCAGGAATAGTAATAACTTTGAGCTCCTCTAGGGCATGGGAAATGAGTTTGTTTGTATTCTACAGTTTTTAAACTGTGTGAAGGACTCCAAATTATGTGAAAAGAAATCTGGCTTGGCTATCTGAAATTTTGGCCAGTGTTATTTCATGCAGTAATTTTACATGGTAAATGTATTTCTGTGTTTTATTTAAAGGCACAGCCCAAATCTAATTAAAAATATAAGATTGGAATGATATATGTCTCTCCTCAGAAGTCCAATTCAATACAACTAAATTTTTGTAAATATGCATGGGGTTAGAGTCTAAGCATCTGATCCAGTGATGTGACAATGTATCGTATTCTTACTCTTTAGGTAGTTGTGCTCCTGTCTAGTTTTATAGTAAGGATGCAGGTCCTAGGAGGTAAAATCAAAGTAAGTACTGAGGCAGACACAAAACTCTACCATATTTAAATTTAACAAGTCACAAAATAAGCTGTTAAGCTTACAAGGGATACTGAAGGGAGGAAGCAAGCAAGTAAATTTAGATGTAGTTCCTGAAGTGACTTAGTAGAATCATCTCAGGAAATAAACATACATACATGAAAAACTCAGCAGCTCCTGATGGTAGGAGGCAAAACGTGCTTCCATACAGTTTTGCAGTTTCAGGGTAATTGTGAGGTGGGTTTGATTATTTTTTTGTTACTTACTGGAATCCATTTTCTAGAATAATTTTCATTCTATTGCCTAAGCTAAAGATATTATTAAGATAAGTCCAATTTTCAGTGAAGCAGCGGTCCTGTTTTATTGTGAAAGAGCTTTAGCCTTTACTAACCTTTGTTTCACTTGGCTGGCATACACTGAAAGGGCAAAAAAATTACTGAGTGTAACATTGGATGAATAAATAGATAATGTACTCTCTAATGATCCATAAACTAAAGACATACCTATTTACCATTTTATTAATTCAGGTACTGTACAGTATATGAAATATCTGCATATATCTTACCCAGCAGAGTACTCAAGTACAATTAATATTCTTTATAGCATGGAAGTGCATTAAAATGCTTCAGTGCTAAATATAAGTCTTTGCCATTCTGCTCTCTAATATAATTCTGCAGAATTATATTAACTTGATTAAGTTCCTTCATTGCTACCAACAGTTCTATGTTTGGAGAGGAAAGATTACTAAACAAGGAGCAGTTCACTTAGCTGTTTGTCAAAAGTGCATTATACAACTAACATTGTTTGAAAAAGATATAGGGTGTAAATAGTTGCTAATGGCTGTAAATAGTACACAAAATAGTACCAAACACAAAATAGTACCAAATAAACTAAGGAATGTTGCACCTTTGTATCTATGTGTTGTCTCAGTTCAGGAAGGACAACCAGAAAATGTATTGATGTGGGCTTGGAATAGTGTTGCATTTTTCTGTATCTTTCTATACAAATACTATTTTTGAATATTGATTTGGTGTTTTCCACAGATGAGATGAGTATATTTTAAATCAGGGGTGAAATGCTCCCGGTTCGGACCAGGTCTCCTGATTCGGTAGCAATGGCAGCGGGTGGTTCAGAGAACTGGTAGCAAAAATCCCTGCGGCCCCCCCCCCACCATGCCCAGCTGAGCCGCGTGATCTTCAGAGGCTGTTTTTTTTTAACTTTTAAAAGCATTTTTTCTACAACCTCTTCGGCCGAAAAAATGCTTTTAAAAGTAAAAAAAAAATGCGGCTCAGCTGGGATCGTCAGAGGCTTTTAAAAGCATTTTTTCCTGCAACCTTTTTGGCCGAAGAGGTTGTAGAAAAAAAAATGCTTTTAAAAGCCTCTGGCGATCCTAGCTGAGTTGCCTGCTCGTCAGATGCTTTTAAGAGCATTTTTTTCTGCAACCTCTTCGGTTAAAAAGGTAGAAAAAAAATGCTCTTAAAAGCCTCTGACGATCAGGAAACTCAGCTGGGATCGTCAGAGGCTTTTAAAAGTATTTTTTCCTGCAACCTCTTCGGTTGAAGAGGTTGCAAAAAAATATGCTTTTAAAAGCCTCTGCTTTTAAAAGTTAAAAAAAAAAAGTTGGCCACGCCCACCATCACATTACTCCCCCACCACCAAGCCACACCCACAGAACCGGTAGTAATAAATTTTACATTTCACCACTGTTTTAAATGTATTGTTGATTTTATTCGACACAGAAGCCTTTATGGAGATCTCCTATGGTATACAAGAGGGCTCAAACTATGTGCACAGCATATGTTCCTATTCCCAACATATCAGAAATCACAGGGTTTTCTTTATACTTTTCCACCAAAATCTGAAGACCTTTTTATACATACATTTAGAAATCATAGGATCATTCACCATTTCCCTGTGATTAAGGAATGTCCTTGGAACACCTTGTTTACCTAAGAATGTTGGAATGAAGTGTTGACTTCTGGGTTACCATCTCCCTACATATTTTTGCACTTGTATTACAACATTTAATTAAAAAAAAGTATAGAGATAAATCTAGCTCAGAACTATGTTCAACTTTTATCAATTTTAAATCTGCATTCAACTCAACATCTGGAGACAGATTGTGGACAGACTCAGTAAATCCACCATAGATAAATGGCTGTTACTAAATTGTATGAAAACTCTTGTGTAAAAACTTGATTTATTTCACAAGGCCACCTCATAAAAACAATTCTCTCAGTGAGAGGAATCAGACAGAGCTGCATTCTGGCCCCATCATTATTCAATCTTTATATAAATTTCCTAGTAGCCTGTCAAAACACTTCTGTTTTTCCCCCTCACCAAAAGTTAGCCCCTAAACTAATCACAGTGCTATTTTATGTGGATGATGCGGTCCTTCTGTCCCAGACTCCATTTATCTTAAAATGTACACTAAGATTATTTGCCACCCAGTGTAGAAATGATGAGTTAACAATAAATTATGAAAATAGGAAAATGTTGGTATTCATTAAATGCCCAGGAATCTATACATGGCAATTAAGTGAACACAAAATTAAACAAACTAAAATTTTCAGATACCTTGGAATTGTCTTACAGGCTTCAGGTCAGAGAAACGTACATCTAGATTATGTAGCACCGAATGCCTAAAGATCAGTTTTATCAATTCAAATTTTTTTACAGAACAAGAGGTGCCTTTTTTTTTTTAACCAGCTGTCCTAAAACCATTTAAAACCAAAGCAAAGGCCCAACTCTTCTATGGTGTACAGCTTGGCCCATACAATAATTATTCCAAATTAGAAATTGTGCAATCTAAATTCTCAAGAAATATCTTCCAAGTACCATGCTGTGTCTCTAATACTCTCTGCTGTGAAATGAGATCAGTTAAGATTGGGACAAAAATGTGGCTAATTTTCTTCATGTACTGGCTGAAGTTAATTTCTTTTCCCCATAGGATTGACCCCCCCCCCAACATTAATTGACAATGTTAGTGCTAGATGGCAGTGATATCTCCTTGATAAACTGTACTTTTATGGCTTTTCACAAGAGGTTCTCCTTTCTTTGGGACATGAACAAGCCAATAACATTTTAACACAATACATTTTGGGTATGGAAAAACTAGGCTCTGCTGATTAGGAAGGTTTTCCTGAAGAGCCAATGTTTAGACCAGCAAGATACTTGAACAATATTATATATCCAAGCTGAGAAGGGTTTTAACACAGGCTAAATTTCATGCTCTTCCTACAGTCAATTTAGACGGCAGATACAAAACAATTCTCTATGCTGCTCAATTATGTTTATGTGATGCAGGCATTATAGAATCTGTTGTCCAGGGGTGAAATTCAGCAGGTTCTGGAGAACCGGTAGCAGAAATTTTGAGTAGTTCGGAGAACCGGCAAATACCACCTCTGGCTGGCCCCAGAGTGGGGTGGGAATGGAGATTTTGCAGTATCTTTCCCCTGCCACGCCCACCAAGCCATACCCACAGAACCAGTAGTAAAATAAATTGAATTCCACCACTGCTATTGTCCTTATTTTACTGTACATTACTGTTGGTTTTATACAGATATTAGAATCTGTTTTATATCTCCTTACCTGGTAAAACACCCAAGTCTCTCTAATACTTTCTACATACAAATTCTGCTATCTAATGAAAGGGACTCTGTATCTCTCTCTGGATGTTGCCAAGTTCAGTTAGGCTGTTAGTAAAACAAGATTTAAGCCAAATAATCCCCAACCCTCAATATAGCATATCTTTGACTAACTTTTGAACACCAAATAATAATAAATAGATGTCCATTTATTTTATTTCATTTATTATTTAACCTATCTTGGAATTTTAGTTTTATGTCTTATTTTAAGACAAATAATAATCTGTTTTTTTTCCAGTCCTAGAGTCATAATTTACAGTGATAACAATAGTGAGAATAATATTATGTATTATTTCTTTTAATTTGTGTTTTATTTCTGGTCCTCCTCTTTTATTTTTAAACAGTTTGTTAATTGTTTCATTGTATACATTAATCTTATATATTTTATCCAAATAAAACTTGATTATCACTGCATATCTTTAGCTCACTTGTAAATGAAGTTGCTTGTCAGATGCACACTTGAAAATCTCATGTATTGACCTTTGAAAGTTTTTGTATAAAACTCTTAGTTTGTTCCTGGTCAAACTTCATCTTGTCATATTCCAGCCAGTCAAATTCTTTAGGTTGATATGTGTGTCTATGGGTGTTTCTCTTGTAGTATAAACTACACAGAGGGAAAACAAAGACATGGAACATAATTGTACCAGAATATTTGGCCTAATTAAGATATTATATTTCATCACATCTCTTTTAGCCAGGTTCTAATCTAGAATGTAATTCTGAATGACTACATTCATTTTAACAAATTCTGCATTTCACACATACTGTGTCATATGTAAAGCTCTTTGCTTGGAAGAACTAGTCTTTTTTGCTTTAACATAATTCACAAAATCATGAAGTATGATGATATGTTATGATAAGTCAACTTAATGTTTTTGAAAGACCAGAGTGTGAGAAACAGCTGAAGGAACTTGCCTATAAGGCCAGGATGCTAATACATTAGCACCTATACAGTAGTTCATTAACTTCCAGTGTGGCTGAATTTCACAAAAAATCCTATTATTATGATTAATTGAATTTTCTTAATAAAACAGTCGTCCTGTACTATAGGATTGTCCAATAACTTTGCCGCATTCACTTGCTTCCTCATGACAAAAAGTTAAATTAAGTTTCTTTTTAATGTTAAATTATATGCTTGTTTGAAAATAATTTTTTTAAATACTTAACAATGCTACTACAAATGAAATTTAGTAGTAATTCTAAGGCAGACTTCTGAATTCCTGCACTCATAGGATCTAGAATTGTTGCTTAATTGTTAAGGCATGTGTATTCTTGAATCTTGAATATTTGCATGTTGATGTTTTATTTTTATTGACACAGGGTTTTATCTTGATGAGATTTTAAATTTTCATTTTAGAATGTAAATCAGGAACATAGTTAATGTTTCCTGATACTATAAAAACATTTTCCACTTTTATTTAATAAAATAATTAAGACAAGAAATGAAGCACTTTGTATGTCGATAGTATCTGTTGTAACTGCGTGTATAATTCTCATGGGCTGAATGCCAGGGGAACAATGTGAACCAGTTGTGTTAACAACCTCTTAATGTGTAAATTTTATTTTCATTTTTTGTACAATCAACAGAAATGGATTTACTTACATTTGTTGTATGGGGAAAAGGAAGTAATTTTGTCTTTTTCAGATGTCTTGAGGTTGATTATATTGATTATATTGAAAAATGAATCAATTAATGAGGACATAATAAAATGCATCAGGTTGCACGCATTAATATGTAGCTTCATTTGTGATTTGCCTTTGTCAGTATTATACAACAGAAATCTGATCACATAAAACCCATCTAAAAGAAACTGTAATCTAGTAAAACATTGGTTTTTAGTGTTCACTCCTCTATTTCTTTGTTCTCTAATTACCAGGATATAAACCACCATTCATATTTGTTGTCCCTGATTTTTGGCTTGTAATGTTAAAACTCAAAATTCTATATTTTAAAAATCAGTTTAAAATTCCAAATATAAAGCTCACAGTGTGAAGTTGGCCTGTTTAGCTGGTGACTAGAAATTAATAAAATATGGGAATCAAACACTAAAGACTTAGTCTTTGTTTGGGCTTTCAGTGGTTTGTGAATATTGAATCGTATCTTAGCATTATGTGTGAAACAGGCCAGGGGTTTTCTAGCATAACACTGAAGCTTTTATGTCTCTTGTCACCAACTGCTTTTTAACACCTGTTTTCATGATGGTTGCTTTTCTAATTAAATTGGTTGGTCTGTTAGCATTCTCTTCGGGTTTTTCTTTTAATGAAATAAACACCAAGATGCTATTGATAGTTAGATGATGAGACATTATTTGAATGCTCAATTACATAAAGTTAGTTGCTGGTAAACACCTGCACTTGTTTATGAGTTCAGATAGAACTATTAAAGAATTCGTTTTAAAGCAAGACTCACATATTTTAAGCATCTTTCTACTGAATTGATTTTACTCACATCTGATATGATATGAATACAGTTGTATTAATTAGAAATTATATTCACATCCTCATATTATCAGATGCATTTGATAAGTTCCAGTTGGTGAGAAACAAAGAAATAGGAAAATTCAGCTAATGATTTGCATGCTCAACGTTGCCCATCTTAGCTTGTTGCTTTAATTAGAGTTTGACTCTAATTAATTATTAATTATCTCCTTGACTCCTAGGTCAAGGAGATAATTAACATCTGAGAGAGGGAGAAGCATCAACCTTTTTGAAAGAGTCAATGATCAGGCTAGACCAGAAGTGTTAGATTGGAAAAGTGGAAAACTATGTCAGCTGCTAAAATCTTTATCTTAGGTAACATGTGTCAGTAAGCGATAATCAGTCATATTTTTTTGTTGATTTTCTAAGTTCATTCAAGCCAATTTTACCTTTTGTCTGAGGTCAAACACTTCCTTGGTGATCTTCTTTGTAGGTTGAGTTACTGTTTTACGATGCTTTTTGCTGTAACTGTAAAAGTGTACACTTTATAACTTTAAGTGAATCTGGGTTATGTGTTATGTGTTGAACTCCTGTTGGTATGAACCAACTATTGTGAGCCAACTATAGAGTAAGGTCCTTAGTAATCCACTCTGCTCAACTATTCATACAAATCACCCCTTATACGGCATGAGAGCATTTTAAAGGGTTCAAATCTGTTGAGGATCATTGGGCAACAAGTAGGAAATAGCAGTTCCAATTACCTAATGGCTATATTTTATTTTTGTTGATGATACCCTGACTTTTAAAATGAGCCAAGGTGGTGCAGTGGTTAGAGTGCAGTACTGCAGCTACTTCAGCTGACTGCTCGTTCAGCAGATCAGCGGATCAAATCTCACCGGCTCAAGGTTGTCTCAGCCTTCCATCCTTCCGAGGTGGTAAAATGAGAACTCAGATTGTTGGGGGCAATATGCTAATTAGTATACTGTCTTTGGTGTAAGCCGCCCAGAATCCTCGGAGAGTGGGCGGCATAGAAATAGGAATAATAATAATAATAATAATAATAATTAACTTCAGCCAAGTACATTCGACGAATTCGTAAGATATTAATGTCCAAATTGAGTGGAGGAAACATCATAAAAGCCATAAATACCTGGGCTATACCTGTGATTAGATACTCTGCAGGAATAATTGACTGGACCCAGATGGAGTTAGACAATTTGGACAGAAAAACAAGGAAGCTTATGACAATGAATCATGCCTTGCACCCTAAAAGTGATGTTGACCGATTATATTTACCAAGAGCAGAGGGTGGTCGAGGACTCCTACAAGTAAAGCAGACTGTGGAAGAAGAAAAATGCAGCTTGAATGATTACATCCAGAAAAGTGAAGAACCAATGATTAAGGAAGTAAATAAAGGAGGCCTTTTAAAGACAACTAAAACAAAAGCAGAATATAAGAAAGAAGTAACTGAGCAGCAAGCTGAAAATTGGAAACACAAAGCTCTGCATGGCCAATACCTGAAAAGTATTGAAGGCAAAGCTGACCAGAAACTAACTTGGAACTGGTTAAGATCAGGAGTACTGAAAAAAGAAACAGAAAGCTTTATTTTGGCAGCTCAAGAACAAGCCCTAGCCACAAACTGTATGAAGGCAAAAATTCAACATGTTACCACCAACAGCAAATGCCGCCTCTGCAATGAAAAAGAAGAGACAGTTGACCACCTGATCAGTGGGTGCAGCAAAATTTCACAAACTGACTACCTACAACGCCATGACCATGTTGCTAAAATCATTCACTGGAAATTGTGCCAGAAGTTTGGATTTGAGTACAGCAAAAACCACTGGGAACATCAGGTTGAGAAAGTTTTAGAGAATGAGAAACTCAAGATCTTGTGGGACTTTAGGATTCAGACTGACAGGCACTTGGTCCACAACACACCTGACATAACAATAGTTGAAAAGAAAAAAGTATGGTTCATTGACATTGCAATACCTGGTGATGCATGAATTGAAGATAAGCAGCAAGAAAAAATCACAAAGTACCGGGACTTACAAATTGAAGTTGAGCGACTGTGGAAAAAGAAATCGTGTGTTGTCCCGATTGTAATTGGAGCCCTCGGAGCAATACCCAAAGGGCTACCCCGCTATTTAGAAATTCTAAATTTGCCGGACTTGAACATTTTGACTCTACAAAAAACCACCTTACTCGGAACAGCTTACATCCTCCGACGATACCTTAACAGTTCCTAGGTCCTTGGTTAGGACTCGAGCTGCTGAGCTATTAACCAGCCTCAAAGGCTGTGAATCTCACTAAAGATTAACCAATAAATAATAATAATAATAATAATAATAATAATAATAATAATAATAATAATAATAATATTTCTATCCATGCAACATTCAACATGACATTCAAGAGTAAGAATATTCAAATTAAGCCAAAATAACTAACATAACTAATAAAATAACATTAGTATATTAAAATCCTGATTAAAAAAAATGCATAATATAAATTAACAATTAAAAGCCTGGCAGAAGGTTTTTATATTTTCTGGCAATTTCCTAAAAACTGGAATTTCAGCTATAAACTATAGCATAGTCTGGCCCCTGTACTATGACTTGAACCATAAGCAAGGTTAATCTCTAGTTAATCTTAATGCATGTATTGGTTAATATGGGGTGAGAGATGGAAACCCACATACCTGGCAAAATAGTGTTTGTAGGATGAAAAGGAAAATTATAAATCTAGCAAATGAATAGAGAAAACTCCTAACACATTACATAAAAAATGTTTTTGTTTTGTAAATGATATAAATCAAGAAATAGTCCTCCAATGAAAACCAATGAAGCTATATTGCAGCTTGTTTCTCCAAAGCAGAACATCTTCTGTATGTTATTTTTCTCTATGACATCCAACTAGTGCTGGTCTCATCCAAAATACTATTTTCCTTAATGAGGATAGTTCTCTAAAACATTATTTAGAGAAAACATACATTTATATTAAACCAGTCCAAATTTATAATTTAAATTGAATTAAGTGATTTATATTCATAAATAAATATAGAGTAAAATATCATTGTAAATACTGCCATCTTCAGACAGGACTAATAGACCATTCTAGTTCTCACTGGAAGATCCAGCTATTTAAAATTCAAGGCGAGAGGAAATTACAGATTTACAGATTGTTCTATTTTTTCCTTTCTACTTTTATTTTTGTTCTCCTTTTTACCCATCTGGTAAAAGAGCCCAGTTTTACTTCATGAATATGAAAAAATGATGAACATACTCAGGGAATAAGGTAAACAAAAGAAGTGAGTACCTATATTTACACTATCTTGTAAATAGGCTTGTAAAGGGATGAGTATGTAGTTGGCTGAGATCCTGACATTTCTATGCACATAACACTATGCTTTTTCTGTGTAATACATTTATACATGCATTTATGTAAGGAGAAAGAATTAAAGGGAGTGACATGATCAATAGCATTCAGTGCACTAACTAGGAAGCAAACTATTCATTTCATCATTCTGAAAGTAATTGCTTTAGAGAAGATGCAAGAACACAATAATGTGCTAAGGGGATTCTGCTTGAGGTATATTAAAACAATGAGTACAGCATTTAAATTTGTCAAAGACTGCCTACAAAAAAGCCACAGGCAATATCTTTTCAAAGTACAGAATAAAAGAATATTACGCCTGGTCATGAATTACTTACAAACCAGCCATGTACTAAAACTCCTAGCAACTCTTCAAAATTTAATTGTTAAAATAGTATAGAAGACATTGGACAATTTAATAATATAGAACACTGATACATTTATTACTAGGAAAAAAATCCTGAGAATTGCAAATTAATCCAAAGCATTGCATTACATTAACAGTACCAAAGGCAATTTTGTTAACAAAAGATGCTCAGCATAATGGCATTGGCCTCATAGAAGATGACAGCATAATTAAGCAAGCAAAATGTACAGTGTATCATATGAGGAATGGTAAACCAAGTTATTTTAACCCTGCAGGCTCCATGTAGAAAGAGAAGAATGTGTCTACGTGTATGCAGGTGTACATATGTTTGTATCTATATAAACATAGATACATTCCTAAGCATCATCATCATCATCACAACAACAACAAACATAATGACTACTTTGGCCCACATTGAGGCAGTTTCCTTGATGTAGTTATGGAGCTTGTATGATCTGAGGAAGGTAAAAGATATGTCAGAGGTTTAACCATACTGGACAGGTCACATCAGAAAAATCAAAGACTGTCTCTCCCATAAAAATATGGTGAGACATAAATTATAGAAACTAATATTGGCTTGGTGGGTGTTGAAGTTCTTGGACATCTGGTGAAAAATGGGCTACTGCACTCAAGACTGTTGGCTGAGCAATCAAGCCAGCAGCTGCAGAACTACTGGAAGGAAAAGTGTTTACCCATCACAAATATATAGAGTGATAATAATGAAGTCACAAATAGTAATGGAATTAAAATGCTGAATGGCCAAAACAATAGGAGCCAACAGGATGAAGCTTACAAGTATCTGGGCATTTACAGTTGGATAATCAACCATAGACAGGTTAAAAATGTGATTAATAAAGAATAAATCCAAAGAGTGAAAAAATGCTAAAGTCAAAACTGAATGGTGGAAACACCATTAAAGCTATCAATACCAGAGCTATGCCTGTGGTACGATACGCTGCTTCAGTGATTAACCGGACAAAAGATAAATTGGACAGTTTGGATAAAGAAAACATGAAAAAAGATGACTATTCACTATGCATTGCAACCCCGTAGTGATATTGATAGATTATACATACCCTGCAGAAATGGAGCAGAGGTTTACTTCAAGTTAAACAAATTGTTGAAGAAGAAAAACATGCATTGACTGATTATTGTTTGTTTGCTTGTTTGTTTTTCACACTTCTTAACCACCCATCTTCCACCGAGATTATGTAAAAAACAGTCACAAACAAGCATTGATGCACGTTGAATTTGGAATGTACTAACTGTACATGAAACAAAACATGAATACTGTAATTAAAAACAGGAACAGAATGCCAACAAAGAAAAGCATTACATAGACAATTTCTACAAAAGGTAGGAGAAAAGTAGATAAAAATCCACTTATAAATCAAATATAAATCAAATTAAAAAAAAATAAAATCTACAACTGGAGCATTAAAAAAGAAACTAAAGGCTCAATTTTGGCTGCTCAAGAGCAAATTATTCAAAATAATGCAGTCAAGATCAGAATTAAAAATTCACCAAATGATTCAAAGTGCAGATTGTGCAAAGAAGAATAAGCAGTACATTGTACGCTAGGCTTATATAAGAAGACTGCACGAACTGATTATAATCAGTGACATTTTTTCCCCACCGGGGAAAAAAAGAATCACTCATCCTGCATTTCCAGAAAGAGTAAATTAGGTATTTTGAACAGAGTTATTGACTGACCTGGCCATACAGGCCTTTCAGACTAAGAGGTCCAGGCAGTCCAGACCATCAATTTCAGTAGCAGCTCTTGAAACTGTTCTCTTAGAATCCATGATAATCTTATAAACCACAAAATGGAGGTAGAAGAGAGAATCATAATATATAACAAGTGCAAAGCAAGTTGTTGAAACTGCTGTCAGTCCATATTCTTTGTTAAGAGTTAGACTCTCTGAAAAGATTAAAGCCTGGGATACAAAAAAAAATAGGTGTTCAAATTGATACCTTCATATCCATGCACATCTATGTGGTGAACCCTGGTGTATAAGTATTGGTCTCTGCACTGACCATAGATACTTTAAGTATCAACATATATCCTGAGTCTGGGTAAATTCTAATATTGCTTGACTGAATCTCCCATTTCCTTTCTCCCTGCTGCCACCTTGAATACAATAGAATTAAGGGTGAGGGTGACATTCTGTCTGCTGCCAGATCTCCTTTGAAGACTAGGCACTATTGGACACAACCACCTGTTTAGTCCATACCTTGTGTTGGGTATGTCTATATATGTGATGTTTGGCAAATTGAGAGGCAAGAATATGGTTGCAGGACCAGGGTGTCTTGAGCCATATTAAACCCAGTTAGGCTCTGATTCTGGAAGCAATAGGTGGCAAAATGGTGACATGATGGATTGGTAAGTATTGAAGAATTTTACTTTCTGCCTACTGAGCCTGCTTTACAGATGCCTTCTTTCTTCCATTTTTTGCTACAGCAATAGCAATAGCATTGTAGGCTTATATACTGACCCATAGTCACTCTCAGCCCAACACTCTCTGGGCAGTTTACAATGTAAGCATTTTTTTCATATTGCCCCCAACAATCTGGGTCCTCATTTTACTGACCCAGAATGATGGAAGGCTGAGTCAATCTTGAGCCCCTCAGGACTGAGCTGCAGGATATGAGTTTGCCTGCAATGCTGCACTTTAACCACTGCGCCACCAGGGCTTCAGACTGAGTTTCAGGTATTTCTGAAGTACTATAAAGTATACTTGGTTAATTATAAATCAGCTCAATTATAAATCAGGGAATCTCTACTAACCAAAACAGTTGCCTAACCAGGATGCAAATGCATATATTGACCCAATCAGCCTCACAATCAGTATTAAAGGTTATAAAATTCAGACTGAATGCCTAATGGCATCATAATCATACATCCTAATCTTTCTTTGTATGCATGTTTGTGTTACTACAACAAAGAACGTTCAGTATTCACTATATGTGCATCTTCATTATAGATATTGAAATAATGAACAAAATGTCAATTCCCTTAGACATTCAGAATAACAGACTTACAGAGTTGGAAGGGACCTCGGAGGTCTTCTAGTCCAACCCCCTGCTGAAGCTAGAACCATTTGGACATTGGACAACCAGACAAATGGTTATCCAATATCTTCTTAAAAACCTCCAGTGTTGGAGCACCTACAACTTCTGGAGGCAAGTCGTTCCACTGATTAATTGTTTGTCAGAAAATTTCTCCTTAGTTCTAGGTTGGTTCTTTCCTTACTTCTTGTCCTGCCTTCAGGTGCTTTGGAGAATAGGCCATCCTATTCTTTGGAGAATAGAATTCATCATTCCTTCCTTCCCTCTTCCATATTAAAAAAAAACCAATTGATTCCATATCTTTCATAATTTAGGTAGATATTATGTAATTTTAGGAGGGAAATCTTAGTTCCCCTTCCTGGCAATAAACAGTTTAGTAACATGAAAGAATCTTGTAATGCCGCAAATATAGGCTAGGCTTCCTGAAGACTAACAAAGCTACAAAAAAAAACCTACATGTGTTCTTAAAGCATAATAAAATTAGATTCTCAGTTTCTGACAGGTTTAATAACAGAGCTAGACTGGGGACTTCCCATTGCTAAATCAGCAACTTTCAACTTGATTCTCTGCAATCCCTTCCATCCATTCAGTGATATGTTACAGAAGTTATTTTAGAAGTCATTGAAATGAACTTTGAACTATGGCAGCAAAATATGGTACATGTCCCATACAAACTGCATTTGTAATACATGTCTGTACTCTACATACTGATGCTAATTATAATTTCTATAATGTAGTTCAAGAATTATCTTACAATTTGGGCATAAATGGAAAACAATATTTCAATGTAAATTTGTTATATAGTAATGTATTCTGCTCTTTGGTTTCTTTATGTAGGTAAACACAACAGCAGAAAGCTTTCTTTTTTAGGAACTGGGATGTTTTAATTAACATGAGAGGATTGCATACCATGTATAGAGTTGTTGATTAAAAGCAATGCTAATGGGTCACAATGATTTAATGGGCATCCACCAGCAGCCTGAACTGAATCTAATTTTTGAAACTGTTTCTGAAAGAGTAAATCCTGTAAGGAGAAGCCCCTCACCAATATCTGCAAGATGAGCATCATCAGTAAAAGAAGAAATCACCTCCCTATATTTATATTATATATAAACTCTTGCTGTGTGACATAATCAGTGTGCTATGTAAATGATAAAAGAATAAATTCTGTAAGACTTCAACAGAATGTCCTATTATCTGTGACAGAGGATAAATAATATTTTGTTTTGAAATTATATAAGCACTATATTTCTAAATAAGTTGGTCCTAGAATTCAAGGCTAATATTCAAATTTAGTTACCATATGTTCCACCACAATTAACAGCACTTTTAATCATGGCGATGAAATGTTTAATTAGTTTCAATGATGCTTCTCATTAATACATTTTAAGCTGCTAGGTAGTTTATTTATGTAAAATATATGTGTGGCTGCCATCTTAAAATACAGCTAATAGCAGCTCACACAACAATAAAAATGCTAAACTATTAAAAAAACATAAAACTGTAAAACATGACCAAACATAACCTCCACCCCACTTGACTCCAGCATCTGGATGAAAAGTTAGAATGGCTTTCTGGAAAGCTGGGCCCTGCTTTTGCTGGAGGGTGTTCCACAGGGCAGGGGGAAGCCATGGAAAAGTCATGTCTCTGAGATTCCACTGGACATTTCAGGGAAGGAACCTGGAGTGTGCTTATCCTATCTGATCTGGTAGGGCAGGTAAATCATCTCTGTGATAGGTGGTCCAGTATATAACCTGGTGCCATACTATGTAGGACTTTCAAGATGATAGCCAGCATCTTAAATTTCACCTGGAAGAAAACTGGGAGCCACTGCAGGTTGCCTACCGGAAGTGCAATGTGGCCAAACCTAGAAGTGTCCAGCATTGTGCACATCAGTACATTTTGGCTCATGCTATAATTTTCGTATGCTTCTCGTATGCCTTAGAAATCACAGCAGGAAATCATACACCAATGTTCGGGAATTGTGATCAGAAGCAATTCTGAAGCATATAAATAAGAATTAGCCATGTTATCCACCTTCTTATGGAGATTTCTTGATAAATATATTTATTATAT
This sequence comes from Pantherophis guttatus, assembly GCF_059756535.1. Classification (NCBI taxonomy): domain Eukaryota; kingdom Metazoa; phylum Chordata; class Lepidosauria; order Squamata; family Colubridae; genus Pantherophis; species Pantherophis guttatus. Next base: position 196,958,703 of record NC_142063.1, on the reverse strand, counting down.
TTCACTAATAATGTGACTTTCCCCCAGGTTTTTAATCTTTTGTTAGCACATTGTTGCAAATTAAGATATACATTTTTCTATTATGTGTTTTGTCATCTTGCACTCTGTGTTGTCTTTCAATTTTAGAAGAGACTTGATTTACCTTGGACACGTATCCATGCTAATTAAAACGTGATAACTCCTCAGTTTTGCAACTTTCGAGTGATGTTGGAATTAGAGACAGCCTTCTGGTAGTGTAGAATTTGTGCAACTAGAAAATTTATTAAGTTTTTAAAAATATTCTCTTTTTTCTTTTGAATATAAATTTAGAAAAAGTATGAAGTGTCAAAATTACGTTTTGCATATGTATGGTGAAATCATTGATAATATGCTTAACAGAATTACATACAAAAGAATGACACACTATTTTCTTACAGAAGATGAGGATTTTGTTTATGTAGATTATTTTATACAGATTGATGGACCCAGTTTACATGTGCATGGTCAACATTAAAATCTGATTTTACATTTAAAATGCTGTTTTTAGCTATCCACTAATGTCCTTTTTTATCCCATCAACTATTTCTCAGTTCCTTCCAGAAAATCTAGCACAGTATTTACTAAACTGTCTTCGGTAATAAAGTGTGAGTCTACAATAGAAGAATTGTTCCCTTTGTTTAAATATTCATATTCATAGCACATGATAAAAGCTCCCCAATGAATGTGAAATATTTGATGACTCATGTTATAATTTTGGGGGCAAACACCTTTTTCACAAGACTTTCAAGTTTTGTCCTATAGCAAGAAAAGTTATTTCTAGCACTTGACTCAGTAAGTGTCATCTGAGTCAATTTAATACTGCAGTTTATGGAGTTAATAATTTAACTTGTTTTTTTACCAGAGGTACATAAATGATAATTCCACAGTAGTTACTTGAAGGGCAATGTTCTTCTCTTTATCCTTTAACAATCAGAGACAACTACTTAGGGAGATTTGATATTGCCAACCTACATACTAACTCTGGATGTCCTGTGGGTATGCTGAATCAGTGTTTGGAATCAAGAATAGCTTGGCTCATAGCTAACCTTCACCAAGCAAGATTCAGCCCAGAAAAGTGTATTCTTTCAGAAGTTAGTAAAAGGCATCTTATATAATATGAGTTGGTTGGCTCTTTTCCTTGGCCAATTTCAACATGCTGTGAAAAGGGCTTTGTATGTAAGCCTTGAATATGCCATGAGAACAAGCTGCTTATAATTATTTATAATATTAATGTGATTTTAATGCATTCTTGCGATTTTATTATACTGTTTGTTATTTGGTTGCTTCTGACTGTTGTGGCCCAGGGGACATAATTTTGTAAACTGTACATTCATCCCAAAGTTAATAAAAGATAGAAAAAAATAAGAAAAAGTGTTCCCTCTACCTCAGCTCAGTAACAGTGATATATAGAAGCATTGATTTAATACAAGGGTTTCTTAACTTTACATATTGTAAAGTGGCATATTTACTATGCATGTTGTAATCCTTTCATTTAACTGGAGCAACAGAAAACTTATAAAAAGAAATAATAATCTTCTGAATAACTTGCAGTAATGAGTAACCTGATTGTGACTTGATTTTGATTTGCTATTTAAATGTGGGAATGTGAACTCTAGCTTTATGCTATTTCATATCATACACTCCTTTAAGTTAAATTTAAAAATGTTGATTACTTATAATACAATGCACTTTACAGAATCAACAGGATTCCTTTTTCTAATCTTATTATTATTTCTACATTCATCTGGCCTTTTTGTGGCTGAAGTCTTAAAGGAAGAAAAACTAGCATTCACAATATGTGTGGTGAAAATGGTCGGAAAATTACTACAGAGGCTGTCAAACTCCCAGCCCATGGGCCAGCTGTGTCACAGACTGGCCATGCCCATGCCCGGTTTAGCTGTGACGACATGAGTTTGACACCCCTGCTATAGATAATTTCCAGTTTGATTTACATATTCCTACTTGGTTCCTATATCTAGACCAGATCAAACACATATGTCATTAATTTAGCTATTTCACTGGTCATAAGGCTACCAGTAGTAGGAAAAGAAAATGTCAATTTTACAGAGTCCAAAACAATTATTTTTAAATGAATGGAAGGCTTCAGTTAATTAAGTCAACTGGTTGGAAATCCTTGTTGAATGGGAAAATGGTAGTTGCCTTACCTTATAAAGACTGAGATAGAAATGTCATGATTTGACTCCAATGTTTTAAAAGGGCTTTTGTCCAAAGAGATAAATCTCAGTATTTTCTTGTCTCAGTATGCTATAGGAAATGCAAGATTTAAGGAGATAAAAGGAGTAAACCAATTAGTCCCAACTCTGTTACATGGATCCAGTCTGAAATAGATTTATTGGATGGATGTAGCAGCTCAGAATTACAAACTCAATGTGAGAGTCCACAAGATATATTGTGATTTTCTTTGTTTACGTAAATATTTGTAGTATTAGAGATTAAATTTGGATCACACCATATTCTATTACTTTTTGTCCCTTTCTGTAATTTCAACATATGAAAGAAACATATGGTGACTACAGTATTTTTGTAATAAATTGTAACATTGCCATTAGTGTAGTGACTAGCAATATTTGCAGTTATTTTTATTGGTTTTAGATATTTATTTTAATTGATATTGCATCTCTAATTGGGGAAAAAGATTTCTCCTATTTCTTACTAATAGGTTAAATTTCTCTTCCCTTCTGCTGTTTCTTTCAATGACAGTGAGCACTAGGAATTTTCCAATAATTTTTTGTTGATACTACAGTTGAAAATGTTATAATTTAAATTATTAAATGTTTAGAATATTGCAGAAATAAAGAAATAATGTGGCAGTCACATTGTTTTATATAAAAGATTTTATGATGCGGCAAGTATCAGGTAATTTAGAGGAATGTTTTTATTTATTTAATTCAAACATTTAATATTCTACCCACTAACCCAAAGGGATTAGATAGATCCACAAAGTAATATTGAATCAAACTTTAATCTTCAGATTGGGTTTTTAATAATAACAAACACAATTTTCTTTTCACTTGGTAACTAGATAGGTTAATAACCAGTCACATTAACATGAGAGAAATGTAATGTGAGTGGGGTGGGGGTTTTTTGTATATATTTTTCTGAGCATGTGTATATCCATACCTTGCAAATAAAGTCTGTCGTTGGGTACATTGTATGCATTTTGGACCATATTTGGGACTCTCTATCAACTTTCACTGTTATCAAGGATGTACTGCTATTTAAAATGAAATTTGAAAGCTTTTATCTTTTCCCCTTTCTTGAATAGGAGAAAAAGTCTTAGCTTGGTCAACCATTCTTCCCCTGGCCCAGCAGAATATCTTTACATCAGAGAGTCGTTCCTATTGCATTAATCCATAACAGATAGATCAGTGGTGAAATGTAAAATTTGTTACTACCGGTTCGATGGGCGTGGCTTGGGGTAATATGACTGAGTGAGCATGACCAACTTTTTTTTTTAAACTTTTAAAAACATTTTTTCTACAACCTCTTTGGCTGAAGAGGTTGTAAAAAAATGCTTTTAAAAGCCTCTGACAATCCCAGCTGATTTGCCTGATCGGCAGAGGCTTTTCTTTTTTTTAAGCCTCTGACCATCCCAGCTGACTTGCCTGATCAGCAGAGGCTTTTTAATTTTAAAAGCATTTTTCGGCCAAAGAGTTTGTAGAAAAAATGCTTTTAAAAATAGAATAAAAAGCCTTTGATGATTGCGTGGCTCAGCTGGGCATGGGGGTAGGGAGGGATTTTTGCTACCGGGTCTCTGAACCACCCATCGCCATCGCTACCGGATCGGGCAATACGGTCTGAACCGGGAGCATTTCACCCCTGAGATAGATCCTGGTAGGCTTTTTGGCTATAATTTTGTCAGAACTTCAAACAAAAGGCAAAACCTTTTCTCCTATTTTCAGAATAAGTAAATGAAAGACAACTCTCAAATTAAACATTTCCCCTGTCTTTCCCCAAACAGGCTTGGATTTAGAAACACACCTAATTATTATTACAGTTGTTGGAAGCTGATTTTGTTCTGCCTCATTCTTGTGAAAGCAGTGAAAAAGTTCGTTTAATTGAAAAATGTTTTCTTTTGTTTAGTGGATGGATGTATACATAGAGCTGCTGGTCCTTGTCTAGTTGCTGAATGTCGCAGTCTGAGCGGCTGTGAAACCGGACAAGCCAAAATCACTTGTGGTTATGACCTACCAGCAAAATGTGAGTAAGCTATTTCATACTTTTTTAAAAAAAAATCAGGTGAAATTATATATCTATATTTACATCTATATATTTATATTGAATTTTCAACAAACTAATGTAATGAAGCATTAATGAAATTAGCAAAATTAAGTGTGGTTTATGATGACTTTTGTCCTTTAGGAAATTGAGATATTTTAAAGACTTATTTTCTGCTAAATAATTGGATACATCCTGCTTACTTTGGGAAGTAGGATGGGTCACAGATTTCTGCCTAGGAAAAAGCCTTCTAGCATTTTAAGAGAATAAACACTTTAATTTTGACTGCATGGCTGTAGTGATGGTCACTACAGAAGATTGGCCAGGAGGATAGTTGAAATGTATTATTTTAACTTAGATGTATTGCACATAAAACTTTATATTCCCATGTAATGTCATACAGAATTAACCAAGGATTTATTTTAGTTATTAAAAGGTTATATTCTATTTTATCCTGTCCTTATTACGGAACATCTATGTAGATTGGTGTTTCTCATCTTCAGTGCTCCTTAATCTTTAGATGGCCGCCTCTTTGGCTAGTGTAGTTGAAACATTATTCTGTTTGGCCTTGGCCAAATCGAAGGAGATGAGGTCATTGAAAACAGGTGTGATTAATTCCACTTTGGAGTCTGTATAAGTTGTTCAGAAAGATCCAAGATGGTGCTGTATATTTGCTGATTTCAAAGGGGTCTGCCTGTTGTCGTGACAGGAAGAAGTAGCATAAGGTCTTTCTTTGTTCTTATTAAATTTTTGTTAGTGTCTTATATTCTTTAATATTTGTGGAGGTCTCCCCCTCCCCGTTGATGTATTATGTACTACTGTGTGTTATCTTCTCATTCTGCCTTCAAATAATGCCTTTATTGATGTGGTCATTCCTTCTGAATGCAAAAGTCCCTATGATTGAATCCAGCTGGGCTGAGGACAGAGCAATACACTCTTCTGACCTGATACAGATTCCTTGGGAGCAAATTCATTTTAAGTGAAAAAGATTAAAGTGATTTATGTTGTTTCAGCTCTTGGGTGTAGATTGATTGGCAAATACTATGAGGACTTTGTCACACCTAAGCATTGCTGCTTTCAATATTAGAATACATTTTTCTCACTTCAAAACCTTGAACTGACAACAGTCCCATTATATGTAAATGAAGAGATGGTTATCTTCTTTTCCACGTTACATAATAGTGGAACCATTCTTGGGAAAGTTAACACTGAAACAATAATATGCAGCTTGGCTGCATAATAACAGTTATTAGAATGCAGGCTGTATTTTATACTGTAAAACTCGCTGAATGATTTGGATATTCAGGGTCATTTCCATACAGTTCAAAATTGTGAGGTGTGCTGCTGTGTTACAGAGGTTGCAAATTTCTGTTCTATGCTTTTAATCAAAATTTAATACATTTATATGTATTAAATGTGACAAACATTTAATCAAAATTAAATCTGATCTATTCAATACTCCAGGTTGTCTGTACTGTAAAATCAATTTCAGTCCAGGAAAAGGCCCAGGGTACAATTGAATGAACATTGTATCTCATGAGAACTGTGCAAAAGTTTAAAAGATGCTGTGCTTCAATAATAAAAAAAAAAGTTATGTAATCCCATCCCTTACAAAGCTGCTTCATGAAGGAATGCATGCCCCCAACTTCTCATCAAAAGGAGGTTATGTTGCTCTGTTTCACTTTGAAGGCTACCTTGAATTGTCCCAATAGGTGGAGGAGGCTCTTGTGTTTCAGCAGAAACCTCTTCCAAGGAATGGAACTACAGTTCAAAGCTGAGAACTGATGGGAAGTGCCAATAAGAGGCAAATCATGCTATCTTCCTGCCATAAAGCAGCTCACATAGGTAAATTATAGGCATCTTATAGATCTCAATATAAGAATATTGTTTGCCTTCCTACTAAAGTTGAAAACTTTTCATATCTTAGCTGTTCTCAAGTTCAGCACCCTTTTGCAGCTTAATTCACTTAGAAAAAGAAACCCTCAGGATCTTCAAAACCCAGGATCGTTGGGACAATAAGTTCTTATTTCTCATCCAGAAAAGGAGGTTGTTTTGTAAAACTTGTCTGCAATAGTCTTTTCTCTTATCCAACATTTCATCCCTTCTCTGGCCTCCTGCAGAGAATCTGAATTATGTTGCCTGTCATATAAATAGGGATGCATAAGCTAGGGGCATACACAAAGCCCTGCATCTTTTATTTAAGAAACCATTAATTTTAGGCGTTACACATGTTTCTTTGAAGTATCCTCTAAAATAAAAAGCTCCCAGAGCAGCTAATAATGATCTATAATAAGATAGTAAAAATGGAATACAAAAGGAAAGAGATTGGGGCGAAGGAAAGGGAGCAAGGCTGTACATTCTGTTATCTATTCTTCATTGCTGAAATGGCCTTGTAGGACAGAAAAGATTTTGGAAGAGGAGTTAAAAAACTCATGGATTTTCCCTTCTTTGGAAGCGGAATGGGTGTGGGACTCTACAGAGCTAAAGTAATGGTTTCCTATGTCTGTTCAATGAAGTGGATAGAATGGTTAAACATTAAAACAGAAGGGGAGAAGCCAAGTACACAACTGGATAAAAACAAGGCATGAAGATTATTACTAGAGATTGTGTGGAGCCTCAATCAGTTTTTTAGTCAGGAATGACCAGATAATGCTTTCCCCAAAGTCTTAAAAAGTGGAACAGAGTCCAACTTCTTAACTAGATCTATCAAGAAAGGTAGACTAAGGACAACCAAATTCTTGCTTCTTTAGTTTTTGAAGGATTTAACCCTGCCTTTCCTAAAAGATTATTTGGGTAGCAGAAGAAGGGAAAGAATTCCGTGTAGTAGTATTACTAGTAGTAATCTGGAGGCACCTCATTTTTGGGTACTAGAAAGAAATGTCATGAACAGAAAACAAGCAATGATGCACCAACAACAGGTTGATTGTGGAATAATAAATGAAGGACATCTGAAGGTAATATCAGGATTGTATAGGTAGCAGGTTGAAGCATTGTTTACACAGAATTTTTAAGTGAGAAAATATACTAACATTTGGCAAAAATTAATTGATACTTTTAATTCGTTTCTGATCTAATTGGTGACCACAGCCTGCCTCATTTTTGTGAGCAAAATTTCGTTTTTTAAATAAAATCACATTCTGACCCAGTCCTTTTTTGTTCTGCGGTTTCTTGTGGATGTTCTCACACTCATCAGGCAGCCACAGCAAACTGTAACATAACAGTGATGTTATTACACAAATGGCACTATTACATATTTGGTCACAATATCTGATACAGTATGTAGGTCACAGCATTTGTGACACAAAACACTGTCATGTACCTTTCATCATTTGTCATCCTATGGACATTAGTTCTATGGAAATAAGACAGATTGGTTGGGCATAGTCCAGGATGGTTAGAAGGATAATTTATTAGGATCCCAATGGTTTACTTTTATGATCTGTCATAGTGATCCCTTGGTCTGTATTAGATAATGTCATTTGCTGCCTGATCAAATCTACAAATTTGCTGGAGCTGGAGCCTGCTTTTCTATATAATCTTTAAATCTCTTGGCATTTTGCTAAATGTATAGTATAGGTGGTATAGGTTATTTAAAAAAATGGGTAGCTGTCCTCTCATGGGCTACAACTAGATATTGAACCAATCCATCTGTAATTCAAGGAGATATTCATGAAAAAGTAGCCACTAAATCAATACCAAAGCAGTATGTGATGTTTCAGAAATATTACATTAAGTTCCATTGGGTGAGAGCAAGAGAGCAGAAGTCAGGGTTCAGGTAAAAAAGAGCCAATATATAAGATATCTGTCAGGCATTAAGATTTGAAGCACACAAATAGTCAAGTATACAAGGTTGCACATAGTACACATTTTTCTGGCAATAAGTTGCTCTGTAACAGAGACCTTTATAATGAAGGTTACACCACCATCACTGTCATATCCTAATTTATGTGTTCTGACAGCAAAGCCTACTAACTATTGAGCTTGTTTTGTTACAATTTTCTTCCCAAAGTTACTGAGACTTTTTGTATTTGATGTGCTTCTGTTTATACTAACTGAGTGGCTGTACAAGTGAATCTGGGGTCTGAGGCCCTTCTTTTGAGAGACTACATGACTGCTCCAGGATCTTTGCCAGGATGGGATTTGAGATCTGCTGTGGCTAAGAAGTTCAGAAACATAATAAACAGTTTGGGTATATGTGGCTAGTGATCCATTAACATACACTTTCATTCCTTATAAATACTAATTATGTATGTTGTTATTAATAACTTAGAACTGGATTTCAGAATACGTAAATATTCTAATGATCTTGTTGGTGTCCAGGGATTGATAAAGAAGCAATTAATCCAATTTTAAAGATCAAAATAATATATTGGAGTCCGTTGGCTAGGAGATAACTGATGGGAATATAAACTAGTTTGAGCATCCTAAGGAAAGATTGTCAATAGAGAAGATAGGATCAATTTATTTTGAGTCTGTTCCAATTCAGCTATAAATCCACTCTGTTCTAGTTTCTATCTGTCGGCACTTAATTTTTGTTTTTTTTAATTTTTATAAAATTAAAATCATAATAATCTCAGCCACACAAATTAACAACCCCTGAACTACATATACACAAATTTCCGATAAAGTCATAGGATAATTGAAAGCCATCATCTTTTGTACTTTTAGTTTCAAAGAAATTGTAGACTTGTAGAAGACTATTCCACTCTTGAGAAAGATAGTCCTTTGAAAGTCCATGGGAAAAAATAATAATTAATTTCCATGAGAGATTGATAGGTTACGGTTAGACCCAGGGGTGAATCTACTTACCTTCCCAACCGGTTTGGAAGTGCACATGCCATGCGCGCCACCCTCTGCGCATGCGCAAATCCTTCTGTGCATGTGCAGAGGGTAAAAAACAGATTACTTCCTGGTTAAAACCAGGAAGTAACCAAGACCAGGCAGGTGGGCAGAGCCTCACGCCGCCATTGCTACCGGTTCAGCTGAACTGGTCCAAACCGGGAGCATTTCACCCTTGGTTAGACCTTAGTGTCTCATAGTCATGATGCTTTCCAGATATTATGCTCTGCTTGTCTTTATGAATTCAATCTATTAAAGTTGGTTGTGCCTCCTTAACAATTTTACCAAAGAGAATTTAGGATATAAAGAAGCTTTTCTGGTCCCATCCCTTTCTTGTAGGTAGTTATTTTTTTAGTTTAATTTCATCTGAGATAAACCATAACATAATATTAATCTAAAATTAAGCAAAAGCATTGAAAACTGCTTCTCTTCTTTTTTTCTCCAAGCTCCCACATATGTACTTGGGACCTCAAAGTACAGGATTACTTTGATTATTGTGAAGATTTACTGAATAAGACTATGTTTTCTTTGTCTTCTTTATTTAATGGAATAAAGTCCTAAACCAAACTTAAGAACATTTCTTAAAGATTCATGATCACAGTAGGAATTTAATGCTGCTAATTTTATTTTGATCTATTCTTACACATCATGGCTTGCTGGATGTAATAAACTAGGCCATCTATTTATCTGAGATACAGAAGATGCTAGTTTTCTTAAGATGAACATAATTGGACACAAAAGATTTGAACAATTATATGCTTGTAGCCAGGATCTTCTCTTGGGGAAAGTGCTCAAGGAAGTGATGGCTTATCAGAACTAGACACCTTGGATAAAATTGATTTTTTAGACCTTTACCAATGAATTTTAGTCCTGGTTTTGGTTCTGAAACTGCATTGATCATGCTATAGTTTCCCCTCCCTCACCCCACCCGAGAGAGAGATGGTCAGTACAATCATGTTAATTTTCATGGACTCTTAAGTTTGTGATTCCATTCAGGACTGTCTTAACGCATGGGTCTGTTGTGTACTTGCCCGTGGGCCCCACGAGCATAGGGCCCCATACTAATCTGTGTATGTTAACCCTTCAAATCCACTTTGTATCATATAAATACAGCAACTGTATGGCTTTCTGAGTATTATTGTGTTTTTCAAGCCTCGTGTATTGTTCAAATGTTTATCATGTTGATTAGTTGTTGCTGCACAGCATGTTTTTAATGTTTCAACACCGATCTTGTTGGAAGTGCCAATAAAATAAATATATGTTTAATTTTATCAAGCATTTACATTTTTATTCCTGTGAGTAGTTGTTGTAGGGGCCCCAGTACACTGTTTTGCCCGGGGCCCATAATGCTGTTAAGACAGCCCTGATTCCATTCATCATTTCACCCATCTGGAAGATTATCTGTGCTGAGGATGGATGGAACAATTTTGTGGTGGTTCTGATCAAGTTATTGCTTGAAGATTGTACCAGAGGGCCTCTTAACTTCTCCCTGGTGGGTTGTTCATATAGAAAAATGCTGAGATTATATTCAGGAATCTGCTTTTCCCCATTTTGTTTAACATCTATGTGAAGCTACTCAGAGAGGGCATTTGGAGATTCAAAGTGAAATATCATCCATGTGTAGCTCTGTCTCTGTCCTTCTTTCCTTTAGATACAGCAAGACAGTGGAAATGCTGAATCAGTTCCTGGCCATGTTAATGAGCTGACTAAGGGTAAAGAAAAAGAAGGTTAGGTTAGACAAGAGAGAGATGCTCTTAGTGAATGATTTATCTACTTAACTGAGTGGTATTCAGCACCCTTGAATGCTGAATACCATCTCTCTCTCTCTCTCTCCCCCCCCCTCCCTCTCTCTCTCTCTCCCTCTCCAGCTATAGTATTATTTAGATACAATTGCTATGGTAGTCCACTTAATCTTGTTTTTAAGCTTATCACTATGTAGTCATTCATTCACTATTCATGATGAGGTGTAGTAAGCATCTATCCAAAAACAGGCCTTTTCAATGGTAGCCCCTATCTGGAATGCTCTCCAAGTACCGTATGCCCGGCTCTGGTTTTATTTTTATTTTTATTTTTTTTACATTAGACAAAGAAATACTTATTCTTCCATGCATTCTAATAAATCAATATATTAAGTTTTAAAAACACATTGCAGTTCTTAAACTTTCTATATGGCCTCTGCCATATAGTATTTTAATTACTACATTTTAGTATATATTTTAATTATTTTAGATTTTTGTGATTTTAGTCATCCTGGGAAAACCTGCATTTGAAGTACAGCATGAATTTGTTTTAAAGTAGAGAAATAAATTGCACACTATGGAAATGTATTAATGTAGCCTCTGCCCTTTAGGAAATGTTGCTTGGATATAAACTCACATTTCTGATAAACTTAATGTAGATCAATCCAATGTGATAATGTAACTATGCTCTCCAAGGTAATTCGTGATGTAATGCAAGTACTTAGAAGCTATATTGGCATCATTCACAGTGGAAATAAACAAACTGGTTAATTAAAGTTTTCTTCAGAGATTAGGAAGTATTCTGCTGTGTATGCATAATAATCTGGTTTTATTTTAAAAATTAGATTTGAAGCCATTAGTAAAAAACAAGGTTTTTTTAAAGTTTGTTTTGGATTACTTAGAATATTATAATTGAATAAAATGATAGTACATATATTCAGTACATTTAATACATATGGGACAATGAAGTATTTTTAATTATGCATGTTTTTCTTTTAATATAAAATCATGAAAACATTTTTCTGAAGGAGACACTGCTATATAGTCACTTGCTAATGTTGGAGTTATATATGATGTTCATTTGCATGTACATCTCACAGAGAGAGAGAGAGAGAGAGAGAGAGAGAGGGAGGGAGGGAGGGAGAGAGAGAGATCTGTTTTGGATGCATGTATATGTTTGTATGCCTGTGTATGTGACCCTCTGCCCCTTTATGAAAAAGCATATATTATACAGCTGATTTTATATGGTTAATTTTATTAAAATTAACAACTGAATATGACACGTAACTGAGGAAGTTAGCAGTTCAGATCTCCCACTTGGAAGTCACTTAAGAGGTGTTAGCTGCTATTTTAGTAATTTCTAGACTCAGCTGTTCAATTCTGTTATTGGGATAACACTTTCTTACAAGGGTATCATAAGAGTTCCTCAGATAATATATGAGAATGATCGTTTTAGAGTGCTCATTATTATTCTTACCCAATCAATACTGTGCATAAACACTTCTTCTGAGAGAGAAGGCACTGATTGCTTCCCCTTACTGAAACGGGTTGAAATTTTAAAGAGACTTGATTTGCAGCTCTAAAGATGCTCTGAATGCTTTACTGAAATATCCCAAGGGAGAGAATATGAACAATGTGATCCTTAAGGATACTGGACAGCTTCCATCTCTATCATCAGTTTCTATTGAAAAGACTTATTGAATTAATGTCACTAAAGGGTGTCAGTTTTTCTGGAATATATATCTTTTCCTTTAGAGCTTCTCTTCTGTAAATATTTAACGAGAACATGACTTAAAACTTAATTTATATGCAAAGGTATAAATCAAAGTTGGTATCCTTAGGCAGCTGATACCTTGCTTTCTTATCAGTGCAAGAGCAACAACATGGTTGTAGCCAATAAGTGTCACCTGAAGGGAAATGCACCTGTGCATCTGCATTGGCACTGGAATATTATTACCATCAGAAGGATAAAGGAGTAAATCTAAGACTGTGTTGAGCAGCCTTTCTATATGCCACACTGAAGATTTAGAATGCCAGCCCAGTAAACAGGTGAAAACCAAGATCACATTCAGATGATATTTATATTTGGGTCTTGCTGACAACATCTGTCAAGAAAGACTCTGTGATTTAGGGATGGGCCTTTCTGCATATGTTTCTCATTGCTGCACGGTAGGTGCAGGGATGCTGGGAGGCACCCTTTTTGCTGATCTTTCATAGAGCTTTTAAAGTGTAGTTGTTGCTTGGACTTCAGATCCTGGAATGGGGTGATAATTTTATCAGTAAGTGTCAATGTAATATATGTCTTTTTGGGGGTATTTTGATGTGGATGTCATAAACTGCTGGGAATCATTTTGGAGTATGATTGTATTCAAAAACTACAACTAAATAAATCTGCAGAATACAGTTTGTCGAAAGGTTACTCAGCAGTCACAGAAAAATATAAAACTGCCTTTCATTTTCTCATCTAGTCCAGCATCATCAATAGTGACTGGCAGGCAGGAGTTTTATAGTTATACCTGGAAATGCCAAAGATTAAACCTTGGGCATCCAGCTGTACAAAGAGGAATTGAAGATTTTTGAAATATGTGGGACTGCTAGTGTTTAAAAGATTGAATTATGATGTTTCAAAAAGAGGAAGTGAGCCAGAAAAAAAGTAAAAACCTGCGGATTTTACTCTACTAATCATAGCTTACTTTAGGGGGCCGTGCTCATCTCCATTTCTTTAAACCATTGAGTTAGCACTGTCCAAAGGCATTTCCATGGTCATGCCTCTAGAGTGACATGTTGCAGCTCAAAGCATATGGTGAAACACAGAATGCTGTTATCTTCCCACCAAAGTGATACCTGCTTATCTACTTGCATTTACATGCTTTCAAACTGCTAGGTTGGCAGGAGCTGGGGCTAGTGATGGGAGCTCACTCTGTCATGCAGTGATAGAACTCGAACTGCCAGTGTATTTATCTTCTCCACTGTGTTTTAAACCACTGAACCATTGCATCTCTGAGAAAAAAGAAAAAGGAAGAAAATGAATATGCAGGATAATAAACAAATATCAGATTTTTTTATTCCACGTAGGGAATAATTATGCATTTTTTATTCACTAATTGATTAAAGCATATCAGCTTGCATTAGCATTCTTACATGCTGAAGTAGTCTAGTTATGACCATAAATTGTCTCCCAAAATATGAGGAATATAGAATAAGCAGCATGGAGACAGGGAAGAATTAACAGTCTGCAAGTACAGTGAAGCAAAGAGAACCGATACCTCATATTACTTTTCCTGAAATATCAGAGCAAAACAGCATGTAAAAAGTTTAATCTTAGAAGCCAGAGTAAAATAAAATGTTTTGGGCTAGGGGTTTTTTGAGTTTTTTTGGTGCTTTTGAATCAGTCTGGAGTCTTGGTGACTATCCTCCAGTTTTCTTGGCAAGATTTTTTAGTAAGTGGTTTGCCATTGCTAGTGTTGTGTCTCAGGTGGCCCTAGAAGTCTGATGCTTTGACCACTATACCAACTGGCTCAGTAGTTTGGGCTAATTAGTTCTCATTATTAGGATACACTTCATAAACTAGACTGAATAGGAAGACTGCTACTCTGGGTCAACAATGGTTTAGCTCCAGTTGCTCACTATTTTTCAGTTAAAGCAGTAAATATCCCTCCCTTAAAAGGAATTTCAAATGAAAAATATATAAAAAATATTTTTTTTGAGAGGAATTAATTCTTTGCTTTTATCTTAGAAGACTCAAAATTCTTTGATAGCGTGATTGGTAGGATATATATAGAATATGAAATGTTAAAAACCATATTACTAGCCTTTTTAACATTAATGATCAATACATTATTCCATGACTGCATATGCAATAATTTAGGAGCAGGAGAAGAACTCTGGGTATAATGAAAGCTGAGGTATATGGAAATATGGTGTTGGTTTTTAGATACTGCCTAGCCAAATGAGCTCACTTTCAGAGATTTGTGTGACCATAATTTTATTGTTTGGATTGTAACCCTGGATTCACATCAGGGGTAGGTTCTACTTACCTTTACTACCGGTTCGCAACGGGGCTGCGTGTGTGTGCGTGTGCTCTTCTGCTCAAGCACAGAAGCGCTTTCATGATGTCAGGGTCAGTGGGCGGAGCCTCCCGCTGGTTTTACTACCGGTTTTATAGAACTGGTGCGAACCGGGGGCAACCCACCACTGGCTCACATGCATACAATGGAATGGACTTTCTCATTACTGTAAAGCTTTCACAATCCTCTTTCAAAGGAGGGATGGAGAGGGAAGGTAGAAAACAATGAGTGATTAATTTTGTAACATTTGCAATTGCTTACTGCAAATAGCATGCAAACAGATGTGTAGCTTAATTTGTGCTAATAACTGGCCTGTCTTCCAGTGCTTCCCATATGATGCTTTTCCCCCCTTAGAATTGTAGGTTGATAATGAAATAATGTTTTAGGTGATTTTGATGCATTAGGTATTAAGTAGGAACTAAGACTGTTATATAGGTTTGTGGGAACCTTTACCATATTACGCTTGACAATGTTTAAAAACTTAGGTAAATATAGCTGTTTAAAATCTCTGTGATGATAAAATTAGGAAAAAAAGAACATTTAGCATTTTAAAGCTAGAAGACGTCAGACTTAGTCAAAGTCTAGGTAAATTTTATGCTCTGTTTTCTCTGAATGAAAATAACAAAATAGTTGGATATTTTTGTTGTCATATGGTATTGAAAATTCTTGGCTCTATAATTCTTAATTTTTTAGCTTGAATTTCAAAGATTATACACTATAAATTTTCCATTGAGGCCTGACCTTATGAAAGAGAAATGTAACAAATGGTAAGGATTTTGATTTTTTACAATCTAGATTGCTTGAAGAATGTAATATCAGTCATATCAAATCATTTTCATTTTTTCCCCTGCCTTGATTAATAAAAAAAAAATATATATAATACTTTTCATCTTCCGTTAAATATCTCACCCTGTGCTGGATGACTGAAGATGCAAAATAAGTAACCACATGGCAAAACACAACTGCTCTGTGCCTACTTCTGGATGTGTTGATTGAGTTATTTGTACACAATAAGAATAGATCCAACATAAATTGGAATGTGTGAACAGAAATCAATTCTAAAACATCGAGTAATATAATAAAAGAGTTTTGGAAACTGACTTGGTTATTCAGTACAATTAAAATCACTGTGTTTATATGAAATGTGATCTGTGTGTTTGCAATTAACCTGGGACTTATTAACAGCTGCAGAATTAATTAATGGTTTGTGATATGGCGTTTGCCCTTGAGGAATGGGCACTGAATTTGTACAAATATATCATGGAATGTATCAGAGGAAACATGAAAATATGATTCCATTTATTTCACAAATGACTAGTGTTCATATGGCTATTTTTCTAAATATACTGTATTCTCATCTAATTGATAGAAATAAAAATGGTTAATTAAAATGCCCTTTTGCAATCTAAATCTTCTCAATTACTTGCTTTTCCAATTTTACAAAGAGTCCAACTCTTTAGCTTCATTGGCTTGAAATTCTGAGAGTTGGAATCCAACATATATAGAACTCAAGACTAGGGGAAGCTGTTAAAATTTAGTCAAGATTAATGAGATCTATCAAATTCACATTTAGCCTAGTGATGATGTGCCAATCTCTATTCCTCTATCTTTCCAATCTGCTTCTTGGAGTTTATTATTCTCGGAATAAAATGAAAGGAGATTTTCTACCTTAAGAACTGGTAGTATATAAATTAGACGTGTCCAAAACTTGGCTCACAGGCCACGTGCAACTTTGGACAGCTAGTAATGCAGCTCCACAAGTTCAGAAACTTTTAACATTATCATGTGATTTATTTACATTTATATGTTATATGTTGCCCAAGACAATTTCTCTTTATTCAATATGGCCCAAGCAAGTCTAAAGGTTGAATACCCATATTCTAAATCACGGGGGTCAAATTCACGGCATCACGTTACCATCACGTGATATGTCATGACGTTTTTTCCCTTCGCGGAGCTGGGGTGGGCATGACGCATCCGGCCCACAGGCCACCAGTTTGACACCCCTGCTCTAAATGATTGCGTTTTAATGTCATATGCGAACTTGTGTATAATTATTCAAGAAATCATGATAAAGGATAATGACTTTGAGCAATATGTGAACTGATAAATAAATTTTCAGCTTTCCTGTGTTCTTGAAGCAGAGCAAGTTATGGTTCTATTAATACTCTCTTAGCATGAAAAGCAGCAAAACAAGGCATGCCTAAAAATCTTTTGGGTCTTGAAACCTTTCAATCTATTGTACCCTTCAGTGCCTGTATAATTTAATTAATTATACATTATACATGTACCCTTCAATGCCTGTATAATTTAATTAAATTAAAAAGCTGATTTAAATGTAATCTCTCCAGTTTGCCTACATTGGGAAGGATTCTCCCCAACTTCCCAATTTTGCAAGAGAAATAGGAAAATCAACAATTTTGTTCTACATTTGTCTGCTGTTTTGCAAATGGACTTTTAATTCTTGATATCTAAATTGCTGTTCCTGTTTTTTTTTAAAAAAAACATTACATCTAACATCTCACAATATCAGATTTGCTATGCTTATCATGCATTTATTTGAATATATTCATATAAACATAAATTTAGTGTCTTTCTAATCACCCTTCTGCAAAGATGATTTAGATGACTGGACCACATTTAATATGCTGTGGATGGAAACAATACATTAATCCACAGAAATTCTAATTTGTGGCGCAGTATAACTAATGATTGATATATTTAATGAAGAAATTAATTCCCTGGTATTATCACCCTTTTGGGAGAAATAAGGCAGTTTAAATATTCTGCTTTGAAAGTGAACAATCTGATAAAGCTTTTGCTATTCTACTGTTAAGATTTGGAATATTAAAATTTAATTTACTGTTTATGTTCTTTAAATATTTGGTCTATAAAATCATAACAATGGGCACCAATTAATGCTAGCCATGCTGTTAGTTTAATGTGTAGTGGGAAATTACGATTTAAACTCTGGATTGAACCCATCAATTAATTTTACATAGGCTGCCAAATGGTAAGCACTTTGTAATTACTTACCTGAATTGAAACTGAACCAGAAACCTGTAATTGAAAGATTCTATTGTTGACCCATTACTAATCCAGTCCCACCTGCATGTCTTTATTGCCTTAAATACTAAGAGAATCACGTTAGACACAGGTGTGCCATGCCAGATTGTGATTTGTAGAAGCACAGTGCTCGTGATGAAATGAAAATATTGATTTGTAAGCTATCTTTTTGTTTCCAGAATGTACATGAAAAGACCAAGGAAGCAAGCAATCAAGAAAAAAAAAGGCTTTGGTACTTTATGTTTCATAATTTGAAATTGGGAAAGCAATGAACATCTAAATAGCTGAAATTTGATCAAAACATGACATATAAGAGATGTAAATTATACTGTATTTTCCAGTGAATATGCTTCATACTGTTGCTTAAATGTATCTGGCAGACATATATATATATATATATATATATATATATATATATATATATATATATATATATATATATATACACATATACACACACACACACACACACATACACAATTCAATGTTGGAAAATATTTTTACTGCATAAACACTGAGAGGAGTGATTTTAAATTGCAGCTCATATGGGAAAAATTAGGAATTATTAGTTATAAATAAGCTAAGAAACAATTCAGATCTCAGTAGGAACAGATATCAGGATTTTAAAAAGGTAGATATAAAGGATAATTGCCATATTTTCGTCTCAAACCATGCAGTGAATAGTTCATGTTAATCTCCATTCAGCTGTGTAAAGCTGGGCTGTATTTATTGTGTATCCAATTTCTTCCAAAATGTAGTTCATTAAATTAAAAAAAAAAAAACAGTCTATAAATGTGAGGACATGGATTTGTATCAACCAACCAATCAAGCAAACAAAAGAATTTCTGCAAAAGAGGGGGGATATATAATTTTTATTTTGCATTAGCTAGCCAGCAATGAACAAGCAAAATAGAAATGTATTTATTTATTGTCAGTTATCGGTATTGAAGTATTGGAGAAATAAAATATTTTTTAATAAAGAAAACTGAGTTGCTTTGGATTGTAAGGCTCAAAAGGACTTTAAATTATCCCGTACTTTTAAAATAGTAAGTCTGTCTCCCCTCATCACTCAGAATTTTTCATGCCAGTAAAAGGTACAAAACTTTGTAGTATTAAAAAAATGGATCTTTTCGAAATGAATAATGAATAATGAAATTCATTCTTGGCAAGATATTTGTTTGAATTATTTTTAATTCTTATTAAGAAAATAAAATATGAATATAAAGGGCTTTTTAAAAAAATAGGCTTATGTTTTGTTTTATATAGGTGAATTCTACATTTTGTAAAGGATATTTAATGAGAAAAGAAGATTGAATGGAGACATAATAATTAAGGTCAGATATATAAAGGGAAAATAAAAATAGAAATGACAGGTATAAGTTGCAACTGTCTAGATTTCATTTAAGCATAAAGAAAAAATTCTTGCTGATAAGATCTGTACAGCTGTGGAAATCAAATACTTCAATAACTGACAATGGATTTTCCATTTCTGTGCTTTTGTAAGAAAAGATGGTATACTGTAATTGGTTTTTCTGCACATTGCAGAAGGTTTGACTGGATGGTTGTTGTTGTGAGTTCTGACTCCACACTTGAATAAGTTTATGTTTCATAATTATTACATTTGGAAGAGTCAGTACAACAATGATGGGTTAAACATGCTAGCTATATTATTATATTTGTTTCCAAATTTCTGTGCTTATATATTAATTTTGGTCCAGGCTGGTAGCAGACAGTTTTGTCTATCTATTTACACCCTTCTAGTATATACACCATAAAAATTAATACAATTTCATGGATAGTTTACCTCCCCCCCATACCCTTTTCTCTAGAGAGAAGTGATTTCTTAGAATCTGTCTCAAACTCTGAAAAAGGTAGAATGGTAATGCTATTTTACAAAGTTATCTGCATCTCAGAAGGTTTCTGTCATTTAGGCTTTTTACCAGGTAAGAAACTTTTACACTTTCACTATCTCCAAATGGTATTACAGTTATTATCAAAGTTGCATTTCTCCTAGGGTTCTGAGTTTTGTAATTCTGGACATTGTGTGGTGAGGTGATCAATGAAAGAGAAGTAAAGGACAAGCTTTGCTCTTCTGTTTACTTCATTTGTTAGATGAGGTAAAATAGGAATTTGTGAAAAATTGCCTGATAGCAAAGGCATTTAGACACATGAGATATAAATGGAATCAGAAATTTTTGACCCAAACTGGAGAGATTATAGATGCTTTAAAATGTCATATCTTGTTTGAAACTTGTTTTTTCTGAAGCTCAGATTTTGATTCGTTTTTGGAGAACTTTGCTGATAAAGCTACACTTCAGACATTCTGTAGAGAAAGTTTTGAATACCCCTTTATTTACCATTAAGAGAAATCAAGTACGGTAATATTTAATACTACATTTGTGTGTCTAACAGTAATGTGTCCCTTTCCTCAGATTTCCAGGTATATGTAAAAAAGGATAAGGACCCTGAAACAGTTGCTGTTAAATTTGATACATGGCTTTTACTTCATCTAGAGGTCCAGCAGGACAGAAGATTATTTATTTATGTTGTGGCCTGTTGACCGCCGGCCCCTCCGGCAATCAAATCAGAGGAGGAGGAGATGTGGGAGTCAGGGTTAGCATCAAAGCAACCTGAGAGCTCCGAGGGGGAAGAGAGAATGGAGCTGGCAGAGAGAGAGACAGAGATGGAGCCTGAGCCATCCGTTAGCCCTCAGATGGAGAGTCAACAGTCCCCAGGTCTGGAGGTGACTGATGAGGAAGAGTAGGAATAGCTGGATTCAGTGCATGACGCGCGGATGTGCAGAAGGCAGAGAACAGTAGAGCAGTGGAAATCCGTGGGCTGATCTTTGGGAAGGAAGAGCCACTGCTGCTAATGAAGCCCCACCCTAACTCTGGGGATAAAAGGCAGGGGGGGAGATGAATAGATGTGGCAGACAATAGTTATTCATCTTCCGGACCGATGGACTTGTTAGCCTGACTTGAGAGAGAAACTTTTTGCTGGGGCTATCGACACTCCTTGTTTGTTTGTTTGTTTAATGTATGGCATATCATACATGGACCAGAAATATATTAACATTTCATCTAGATTGTAGAACATAATAAAATATAAATGTTAAAATGATCTATGTTAAAATACTAATGTCTAGGCCACCTAACTATTGAAGCACAGAAGCACAGCATCATTTATATTAAAACAAATCAGATACCGGACCGGCATATGTCCTTAGTCTACAGCTGGTCGTGTAGTGAACTACAGTTTGATGTGAGATCCTATAGTCACACTGATGGGAGGATACTATGCTCCATTTTTACAGAGAGTTCCGGCAGACGCCGTGTGAGGTGTGAACGGTCCATTGCTGATGTGGTAGTTCAAAGCCTAGCACCCTTTTTGTGGAGTCATACAGTATATATACAGTATATATACAGTATATATATCTTCCTATGACTGGGCGTTCAGGGACCCATTTGGCTTTCCATTAGGAATTTCTGTTAAAGTTGTTGGGCAGATGTTGTGCAATTGCCAGTGGGGGATAGGGGATAAAATGGGCCAGAGTGGATGTGAGAATTTTGACTAAATGCATAAAATGTGATCAAGTTCTGGTAAGCATAGTTACCTCACTTTGCATAGATGTCAGTTCTCTACTTATAGCTTATGAAAACCTTAAATGTAGAACTAAGAAAAATCGTAACTGAAAAGACCCCTCCTAGAAGGACCCAGATAAAAGGCCCTTATTGGTTTCACTCAAAGTATCACTCCCTGAGGAAAAGATTAAGGCTAGCTATGCACACAGCACAGTCCTATGCATCAAATAATAATCATGTTGCCATGCTAGTGTTCAGACAAGAGTAAAAGGGCGAAAGATTTATACGATCTGAAGAGAAACCAGAGTAGACAAGAGTACAAGGAAACCATGAAATGCAAGATTCATCACTTGTCCTCTCTCTGCCTAAATTTAGAGTTAGCAGCCAAAAACCCAAACACAGCCTTTTTCCAGCACTCAGTTGCAGGACTATGGGAATGTAGATTCTCCCTGGATACCCTTTTACCTTTTCTTTCTTTTATGTTTATTGAGAGCATATGCACCAAGACACATTCCTTGTGTGTCCAATCACACTTGGCCAATAAAAAAATTCTATTCTATTCTATTCTATTCTATTCTATTCTATTCTATTCTATTCTATTCTATTCTATTCTATTCTATTCTATTCTATTCTATTCTATTCTACCTACCTCCATATGGGAAGAATATTATACAATTGTTCACTTCCCCAACTTCTAATGGACTAGAGGACCCACAAAATGATCAACAGGATATCCCAAAGTCCTTTCACCACACCAATATGCATATGCCTAAAGTTAAAAATAAATGTGAACATTCTGCTTTATGCAGATGACATGATATTGATATTATAAACCCAGCTAGGGGTGAGAAGACTGCTTCACAGGTTCAGAACATATTAGGCAATCAACTACCTGAACATCAATAAGTCCAGAACTAATTGTTTTTGATAAGAAGCAGATTAGGTATAATATTCCTGGATATGGAATGTATCAAGTTAAGTCCTATCTGTAGTTGGGACTTGCTTTTCACAAAAACAGGTTCCTGATTTCCATATTTTAAAAAGGGTTCTTTAAGAGCTACTGTCTATACAAATGCCATAAGGTAGCTTACCAACCCTAATTACTCATATTCTCTAATTCCAATCATAGGTAAAGGTAAAGGTTCCCCTCACACATATGTGCTAGTCATTCCCGACTCTAGGGGGCGGTGGTCATCTCCGTTTCAAAACCGAAGAGCCAGCGCTGTCCGAAGACATCTTCGTGGTCATGTGGCCGGCATGACTAAATGCTAAAGGCTCACGGAACGCTGTTACCTTCTCCCAAAGGTGGTCACTATTTTTCTACTTGCATTTTTTACATGCTTTCAAACTGCTAGGTTGGCAGAAGCTGGGACAAGTAACGGGAGCTCACCCCGTTATCAGCACTAGGGATTCAAATCGCTGAACTGCCGATCTTTTGATCGACAAGCTCAGCGTCTTAGCCACTGAACCACCACGTCCCTAATTCCAATCATAAAGGTATATAAAATAGTCCCAAAGATCACATCTGGCACAGAATTTTGGAGCTATATAAATGCCCCCTTACTGAAACAAATACTACCTCTTTTTCTGAAATGTATCTTGGAGATGGATAAGTCTACACCAGACCCAGCAGTAAAGGTGAGCATACCCCCTATACAAAGCCATTTAATAATTAGTATTTAATTACTGACTGAAGACTCTATCCATGGACCCAGATAGACTACCTGAGCTGTGCGTCAAAGAGCAAGTACACAACAAGCAATCTCATGCCTGGGCCCCCCAATTTTCAAATGCTATCTCTCAATATGGATTCTCCTTCCAGCGCCCAGTCCAATCGGATCTAAAGGTCAAGAAAGTTTTCGAGCAAAGAGTTATTGATGTGGCTGCCCAAGATGATATTGCAGCACTTAAATGTGTCAAACTTCTGAAGTGGCTGGCTCAAGACAAATTAGCCTCCCAGTTAGAGAAAATATTTAACAATTTACATGTCTCAACATGTCACAACTGCTTTTTCTAGAGTTCGATTTGAATAACTGGATTCCATGGTAAGTCATGGAAGGTTTCATGGAGCCCCAACTGAAGAAAGATTGTGCATTTGTGGAACAGCAGCCATTGAAGATCCTGGACATATTGACTGCAAATTGTACTCTCCAGAAAGTATTGCTTACTTAGATCCTTATTTAAAAACTAAAAAATACTGTAGTACCTGGGAGAAGTAGTCTTACTTATTGCAGATAATGAACCTACACATCCTCAGTAAGTCTCTTAATTTCAAAGGCCATCTCAAAGAGGACAGGAATACCTTGACCAGCTTGGAGTTAACTGTAAGGTTGAGAGTCTATTATGTTTTTTTTTTCCTTGTTATCTTATTTGCATTTTTGTATCATTCTATATATTTGATACAATCAATCAACTTAATAAAGTATACTTCTTCTGTTTACCTTCTATTATTTTATCTTACTCTTTCATCTTTATCTTATCCACTATATTCCATTTTATCCAGTGGTGGGATTCAAGTAACTTAACAACCGGTTCTCTGCCCTAATGATTTCTTCCAACAACCAGTTTGCCAAACTGCTCAGAAAGTTAACAACCGATTCTCCTGAAGTGGTGCGAACTGGCTGAATCCCACCACTGATTTTATCTCACCACAGCTATTTTATCTTACTCCCCTATATCTTAAATTTTATTGTATTTTACTATGGCTGGTGCTCATGTTTGACATGGTCAATTGACTAATCAATAAAGTATACTTTATCTATAGAGAAAAGGGGACTCATGGCTACCTCCTTTGTTTCTTGTTTTAACATCCATCCTTTTGTGTATTGCCAAGTGTCAGGCAGTGGCCAGGTGCCAGATAATTGGTTCTTTGAGGATCTGGAGACAATGAATGCACCAGGAAGTAAGGAGATTTTACTTGTTATTAACTTGAGAAGTCAGATTTAAACAGAAGCACAAAAGCATAACATACCAAGCAAGATGATGACACATCTCTTTTCAGCTGTTGGAACAGCGCAGAGACCCCAAATGGCCGGGTTACAGAGCACTTAAGTCTGTGTCAAATCTCAAAGGGCAACACAAGGATTTATATTAAGATCTGGCACCAAAACTTTATAACCTTGCTTCCATGGTAACAAAACTGCAGGATCTGACCTTTGACTGGATGATGCATCTGTTTATCCTGCAAACTGACAGGATTCTGGGAACTGTACAGATAAGCTAGCACCAACCAAAATATTGAGGCTTTTTATTTACTTATGTTTATTTATTAAATTTATATGGGGTCCATCTTCCTGATATTTCACAACTTTTGATGAAAAAACAGTGTAAGATGCTAATTTTTATAGGAGGACATGGTACGTGACTAAGCCTACCAGATTTTTTCTCATAAATATTTAATTTTTTTTTTTACAATCAACAGGAAAAAGGCCTGTACTTGACTTGCTACATGTAAAATTTTTTGAAAAATCAATTTGTATGAATTGTTTAATGCTATTTCATATTATTTATGTGAGATTTATTGTTTTGGCCTTTAATGAAATACATGCTATTTTATCCATTTGTATCTATATTTCCAGTAACTTAATTGGTAATATAACCTTGCTTATTTTCATTTGTCACCTAGATACAATAATATGTGAGTTTAAGTATGTATTACATTTCTTTGCATGAACATGAGCTGTGATTTACAGGAATCACATAGAATATTGTGACAGCAACTTATAGAGAGAAAAATAAGGGGTTGGGGGGAACCAGGAATTAAAAATATAATTCATGCTATTTTTAGTAGCAGCTGCATGTTCAGGATAGATGTATTTAATCTGAGCCTGATTGGATTATAAATTTCAGATACAATTTGTTTCCTTCAAGGCATTCAGAAGATTAGAACTATAACATCATGCACTTCCAAAATTCATAATATTTAGCTTTAAATCAACCATATTCCGCACAGTTCAACCATACTTCTGTTGTGGAAGAAATCAATATGGTGTCATTGTTTTCATACAGATTCTGTTAGCTAATTGCTTCACATTTTTAAAAATATTATATATACTTTATTGGCCGCCAAGACGATGTAATGTAAAATTCAAACTGATATAGTCACAGCACATGAAAATAACATATTGGGAGCTTAGAAAAAAAATGCAGACAATTGTTATATTTCCATATTTTATTCTTTTTTTCTATGATAGTTGAGATTCCCAAAGATTTATCAAGAGAGTTATTCCTTAAAAGATATACTATGTTTCCCTGAAAATAAGACCCTGTCTTATATTTTTTGAACCCTGAAATAAGCGCTTGGTCTTATTGCCATGCGCTCAAAGGCCCGATTGGGCTTATTATCAGGGGATGTCTTATTTTGGGGGAAACAGGGTAGCATATGAATTTTTTTCACCAAAATATTCATCTTTACTTACCTGTTCAATTTTGCCTAAATTTGGCCAGATGTGATTATCTGACTTATAATTTTAACTACATCCTCAAGAACACCAAGATGTTGAAAAATCAAATATAGTCAGTCATACAAAAAGGGACAATAACTTAATCTTCCTAGGAATCTATTGTCTTGAATTTTATTCTATATAAGCTGCAGTATCATTTTCATGTTAAACAGAATTTGAATTGATGTTCCTTTTAGAATCAGTCTAGTTATGTTGGGAGTGATGAGTATACAATTTTGTTTGTTTATTTTGTAGTGATCATGCATATCATTATTGATTTCACTATATAACATAATCAGTATACTCCTAATTTATATCAAGTCAGCCTTGGCTATCCACAGGGTCACACAGACCTGCAGCCAGATTATCTCACATTAGTCTCATGGTTGATTTAAATAAAATCCAGTCTATGACCACAGATTTTCCACACAATACGTGGTATTGATTCGTTATGAGAAACCTCTATTGGAAGTTTTAAAAGTGGGTTTTTGACCTAGATTCATCAAAGGACCTAAACTTTACTTCAAAAATCTATAACTTAGGCAGTGGTTAAAAACCTTACATATATTTTATTTATTTATTTATTTGTTTAAATTTCTATACCGCCCTTCTCCAATATAGGACTCAGGGCGGTGAACAGCCAAAGTAAAAACAAGACATACAAAATCTAAAAACTATTTAAAATAATTAAATATTCTGGCCGTAATTAAAAAATTCCAATTTAAAATCAGTTTAAAATTTAACTCAAGCCAGCCCAGCTAGCTGAAATAAATGGATTTTCAGGGCCCGACGAAAAATCCGGAGGTCTGTTATTGTACGTATCTCTGGGGGGAGGTTGTTCCAGAGGGTGGGCGCCGCCACAGAGAAGGCTCTCCCCCTGGGGGTCGCCAGCCGACATTGTCTGGCGGACAGCACCCTGAGGAGGTCCACTCTGTGTGAGCGTACTGGCTTAAACCACAGGAGAGTCTTTATATTAACCCAATTTAGAGACATAGAACATAGAATAATAGAGTTGGAAGGGACCTTGGAGGTCTTCAAGTCCAACCCTTGCTTGATCAAGAGATTCTATACCATTTCAGATAAATGATTGCCAGTCTCTTTTTGAAAGCATCCAGTGATGGAGCACCCACAACTTCTGAAGTCAAGCTTTTCTATTGGTTGATTGCGCTCACCATTAGGAAATTTCTCCTTAGCTCTAGGTTTCTTCTCTCCTTAGTTATTTTCCACCCATTGCCTTTTAGTGCTTTGGAAAATAGTTTGACTTCACTTGTCTTTGTTGGAGCCCCTCAGATATTGGAAGACTGTAATCATGTCTCCCCTAGTCCTTCTTTTCATTAGATTAGATATACTCAGTTCCTAAAATCATTCTCATTGCTCTTCCATGCACTTTTTCCAGCATCTCAACATCTTTTTTAGATTTTGGTGACCAGAACTGGGTGCAGTATTCCAAGTGTGATCTTACTAAAAGGCTTTGTAAAGTGGTACTAGAACTTCACTTAATCTTGATTCTGACGTGTTCAGCTCTTCTAGAAGGGAAACTCACTGGCATATCCATAATATACAACCTATGGCCATATCCTTGGGAGGAAATTGAATGTAAAACATATATTCTACTTTATCCCTTATTTCTTCTTATTTCTCATTGCACCTCATGGAGTAACTGATGCTTAGCTGATGCTATAGAGATGATCTCTGAGATTGAATTCTATTTTATCTCAGTTGCTATTTATTGTGAGTTTAATTTTCCCTTTTTAGAATTTTTAGTCATTCAAACGATAATTTTAAAACCATCATTTTTATGATTTTGCTAAGTACAGTGACAACTAACCAAGTTATATGGTAATTCATCTGTGTTTATCTTATTAAAATTATCACTTCTAAGTAATTTTAATTTTTAATAATGACTTAATTTTAATATTTTATTTTATTGTTTTAGTAATTGATAAGTTGTTTAATAGTAATTTAATACAAATTAGTTCGTATTTAGATTTTTTTTAAAAAAGTCCCCTTTATTTTATTGGCCCATTTATTTTTATCCTTTTAAAAAGCTGTGTTTAATTCTAGTCATTGACCATAATAATAAAGCTATTATTCCTACTATTCACTGTTTATTAATAAATTCATGTATTCATAATGAAATGCTCACATAGGCCACTTGCTTTTACAGAGAAAAGAAGCTGTTTACTGATTTTAAAGAACTCAGGTGGTAATGTAGAAGTATATTACCTCCTGAGTTCTTTAAAATCAGCACATTTTCAATAAGGAGCAATTACTGAAAGGAAAAAAAAATGTCTTAACTAATTAAGCATAGCAGGATTTCTCAGAGGAGGGTGGTAGAAATACTTTTAGCGTTTTGCAGCAACAGTTAAGTGCCTGATTGTTAAACATAGTTAAAAATCTGATGCATTTGGGAATTTTATTATCAACAAGCATCCAAATTTAAAAGATTCTCAAAAGCATGTTCCCCATGTCCTTTTCTTTTCTTTTTGAAAATTGCTTAGCACAGAGCTGCTTTTCCACAATGAAATTCCACAATACTTTTTAGTCAGCTGTATAGGATGAAAGGTTTATTTCCATTGCTGGTTCATTTCCTGATTTTGCATCAGCTAGCAAGGTCAAGGCAATAAATTGAGGTCTTTTAAAGCACTGCAGGTTTTTGTTTTTCAAGTTTCTGTTAGTGGATCTGGTGCTATATTTTACATTCTATTTTTATAATAAAAGGATTTTGTCATATTGTCTATTTGGATAGTTGTAAACCTGTCTCACCATTCTACTGAAGGTCACATTAGTGCTATATACACTCTCAAGTTGATCAAAACCAGTGTAGAATACTATGATCTTTACATGTCAAAAGACACATATGATAGTATTAAAGATCCTGGTAAAACTTAGATTACTAAAGCATGACCTTTCAAATGATGTGGAAATTATTTTTAAAGCATGTATCAACTTTATTGAAAACTTTAAAAGTCCGATTTTATGAAACAGTTGTTAAGAAGCATTCAAGTAAATTAGCTCTTTTAGGAAAAGTGACTTTTAACAAGAATTTGGAATTGCTTTATTTATATTATAGCAATAGCACTTAGACTTATATACCGCTTTACAGTGTTCTACAGCCCACTCTAAACAGTTTACAGAGTCAGCATATTGCCCCCGACAATTTGGGTCCTCATTTTACTCACCTTGGAAGGATGAGTCAAGCTTGACCCTGGTGAGATTTGAACTGCCAAATTGCCATCGGCCGGCAGTCAGCAGAAATAG
This sequence comes from Pantherophis guttatus, assembly GCF_059756535.1. Classification (NCBI taxonomy): domain Eukaryota; kingdom Metazoa; phylum Chordata; class Lepidosauria; order Squamata; family Colubridae; genus Pantherophis; species Pantherophis guttatus. The sequence continues at coordinate 196,929,451 of NC_142063.1, read as the reverse complement.
CCTAAAGTACTGCATTCTAACCACTGCACCACCGGCTCATGAAGGATATTTAAGAGGTTTTGTGCTGATTGTTCAAGATGTAAATAATAGGCAGGTCATTTTGATTTGGTGTTCCTTTTTGGGAATGTCATTCTACCAAAAATATACAGAGTATGGCTCAGCTTTGTTTTTGAAATTTCAATTTTTTCCCTGGCATAGTAAGGTGATTATGTCTAGACTTCAAGGCTTTTGACACTTCAGCTGTAGAAGGCTGCGACTAGTTTCATATAATTTGTATTCTCCTTCCCTTCCTCCTTTATACTGTTTCTGATACTTCATTTATACTTCAGTTATAATCCGTTAAAATGACATACAGTAGTCCTCAATTTATGATCATTCAGCAACTATTTCAAGTTACAACAGCAACTTATGACCTGTGCCCGAAGTTGCAACCACACAATGCCCCTGCAGTCACATAATCAACTCTTTCGGACTGCTTCCTCCCCGTGTTCTGCCACTCTAGCTGACTGTTAACTCCATCTCGTTTGTACCACTGATAAGGTGTCCTAGACCTGGCTATTGGACCATGGGATTGGCTTCATGCAGTGAAAAAAAAAGAAGCACAAAACAACCTCTCCCCAAACATGAGTACACCAACCCCCCCACCCCTTTGCATCTTGTTCCTTGGCCCTTATTCCAGGGCGCATAGGGCTGGCTGCAACAACAACAACAAAAAAGGAAACCAAATGTGAAAACAATCTTTTTATTTTACCCAGTGCAAAGCTAGCCCTAGCTCCACACAGGATCTCCTTGCAAAAGAAGAGTTGGGACTGGATTTGAGTTGCAAAATAGGGAATAAAAAAGTGATTTTGGCTCCCCTCCCCCAACCAGGTCTTACAGACAAAGTTAGCCCCATACAGCACAAAGGGATATTTTGATATTCTATGGCCCCTAGAAGCTATCCTTCCTTCCTTCCTTCCTTCCTTCCTTCCTTCCTTCCTTCCTTCCTTCCTTCCTTCCTTCCTTCCTTCCCCACTCCCTCCATCCCCCCCCCTCTCAGACTGGGCACATTTCAACAGCAGCAAGAGCAAGAAGCTTGTGGCAAAGCTGGGGTGGTGGCATGCAGAGTGGCAGAGGTCTCAAAGTGTAGAGTGGTGAGGGTGACCAGAACTGGTAAGATGGCTGCAGCTTCACAGGGCATGGCAAGCAGCCTCAGAGGTGTGTGATTCTGGGGCTGTTTGTCACCCCTCCAAGGCAAGGGTGCAGGGCACCCCAAAAGGCAGAGATGGGGAGATAGGCAGGTGGGAAGAGTTGTAGTCAGTCCTTTATTTCACTGAGGGACTCTGTCCCTCCAGGCTAGGAGGGACTAAGCTTGGAATGACTTAGAGATGGATCCTCAGCTAATGACTGGTAAGATTTGCTTAAGAGGATTGCTGGGTTTGGGTTGCTAGGAGGTGCGATCATGTCTCACTTTATTGCCGCATCTCTTAGTGGCCACAATTCTAGTCCCAATTGTGGTTGTGCTTCAAGGACTATTTTTAAGAAACAACACCCCAAAATGAAACAAAAAAAACTGATTAGTTAAGAAACATTGCAATTGAAAGAATGTTCTCTGAGTTTTGATGCTGGAATTCACTAATCTCTAATTGCTTTCCCATTCTCTGCAGGTTTGCTTTAATGATGTGTAGTGTAGCATGAGGAGAAAACAATGTTGGAATTAATAGTTTCTCCTGAAATGCTTCCATCTGATATGCAGAAGTAACACTGGTTATTCAAAATTTGAGCACTTAAATCTTCTACCAATATATAGCTTACTAACATTGCTAAATGTTTAGTAACTTGGAAAATGTGGATCTAAATGTGGACCTAAATTCATACTGAGAAGCATGATTGTCTATTTTAATGTTCCTTCTTGCTAAAAGTTTCACAGATACCATTGCATTTCTACATTCTATATATGAGATCTTCCCATAGTTTGTGCTGACAGCCACCTAAAGGTGTGTAAGGCAAAAGTACACCCCAGCAGAACTAGATTTTAAACCCTGTAATTGGTTCAGCAATTTTAATTCTTCGATACGTACGAGAATTATTGCAGTATTTGGCAATTATACAGATGTAGGTACAGATGAGCCCAATAACAGTTGTGCTGTCAAAGTTTAGCACTTTTTTTTTTTAATTTGATTTATATGCCGCCCTTCTCCGGAGACTCAGGGCGGCTTACAGTGCGTTCAGCAATAGCCTTCATACTTTTGTATATTTATACAAAGTCAGCTTATTGCCCCCACAAACTGGGTCCTCATTTAACCTACCTTAGAAAGGATGGAAGGCTGAGTCAACCTTGAGCCTTGGAGAGATTCGAACCAGCAGTAAATTGCAGGCAGCTGTGTTAATAACAGGGTGCTTTAAACCACAAGGCTCTTGTGTCACAACTATATTTTTTATTTTTATTTTACTTCAAATTTATATACCGCCCTTCTCCCTAGGGACTCAGGGCGGTGTACAGCCAAGAAAAACACATAAATACATAATACATAATAATACATAATAATACATAAATTAAGAACAGATATGAATTAAAGTTAAGACTGCTGCTGTAACAGAGCCAACTCTGCTTAAAAGAGTCAACTGAGAAAAATCTTTAAGGTGCAAATCCATTATATAATTTTTGCTCCCTGCTAAAATAATAGAGTTAATGATAAAAATGCTTAACAATGCTTAAAATATGAAGACAAATAAATGTTGGTTAAATATATAATTACATATTTTATTCAGCTTTATTTTTAATTATATACAATATTAAATTGTAGAGCTGTGCAGCACTTTAAATTCCATTCGATTAAAAGGTGTCTTTTCCTGGAATTCTTTGGTGGGGGAGACATAGCTGCACAATTTCAGGGAAAATGCAACTCCTAAAAAGTTGTACACAATTTTTACATTTGTGCCTCTGTGCACACTAAAACACCTTTTTGGAATTGTATCTGAGTGCTGCACAGCCCAACTATCTTTAGTTTTGCAATTGTGAAAGCTCAAAGTTTTGACTAACATAAAAGAATAAAATCACAATCCCCGGGAAATTAAAATAAAAATAAGTTGTACAAGAAACTCTGCCTTTGGAATTCCCTTCACAGAATAGCTCAGTTCTCTCCTTCTCCAGTTCCATAAAAGTAAAATTCTCCAGAGTTGTTGAATGTTGTGAACAGTGTGTGGGTGTCACAGAAAGTACTGTAGGTATCTCCTGAAATGTACATTTATGTTTAGAAGTTTCATATGTATTGTTATTTTTCATGTTAAGCTTCAAGCAAAACAATCATGAAATTCGCTTAATAAATCAGGTGATAAAGTTTAGTAATAGTTTGCTATTTTAAGAGTGAAGAATCATCAGAAGGTATGAAATTATATCATATTGTTGGATTTTGCTACTTTTTCCTGCTATTTCTTCCTTTTGATCTTTGTTCCAATTCCTTTTATTCACTGCTCACAACATAATTATAACTACAGATTCAGTCTGTTCCTAAGCAAAATTAGATTGTATTAAATGATTCTATGTACAAAGATGTTTCCATCACATTATAAGCAGAAATTCTAGTTAAAATGTACAGTATGTACTTCCTTACAGACCCTAAAACAGGTATACTATTTGTGTATATTCAAATTGTATTTATTTTATGTTCTGGCCTTATTTCAGAAGATCAACACAATGGATGTCATTCTCCCCTCATTTTTATTCCCATAAGAAGAGTGAGAGATGGAAGATGTGACTGTGGGTTTCTCTTGGCCTTACACACACACACACACACACACACACACACCAAAAAATAAAAAATAATAAAATCCTGGATATTTTATACTTCCTAGGATTTATTTTATTAAAAAATCTAAACTAGTAATTATTTGTATTGAAATTCACACGTTTTTCCATACCTTGCATACCTGCCAAATCTCACTTTTGTCTGATATTGAGGTACTAATTTGGAGCTTAAAGTACGAATAGGCTTGGTCTGACCTTTTATCTGGAGGTTAATTTGCCTGTCAAAATTGTAAGCAATTCAGTGTTTGTGCAACCAGATTCCCCATCAACATCTTCCAGGTGTAGCTTTGCATCTATCCTTAATGTGCAGTTGATGCCTTTAAGTAAGTATGCATCTGAGAATAGAGAGGAATATTTCCTAAGCTACAATTGACGATTCAATACGATCTTTTAAAAACATACTATTATTGTTTTATCAGCTCTAAAATAGTATGTACCCCATTTTAAATGTTCTGAATTTTCACTTATTTCTGCTTCTTAATGTTAAAAAAGATTTATGCAGTTCATACTAATCCATAGGAATGGACAAAGAACCAAAAGTTGCTGTTACTCCTTCTCTCAGACAAGTAACTTTAAATAAGTTGATAAACATCAACTTTTGGTTCTTGGTCCATTTATTTCATAAACAAAGTAATAGAAAGTAAAATATATAAATGTAAAAAAATAGCTATATTCCCTTAATTTTAGTAGCTGGTTATAC